>NW_018128323.1:203019-203837 GCF_001952655.1 Monopterus albus
TTTCTTGGGGACTGGAATGATGGTGGAGCGTTTGAAGCAGGAGGGGACTTCACACAGCTCCAGTGACCTGTTGAAGATAAGTGTGAAGATGGGGGCCAGCTGATCAGCGCACACTTTCAAGCAGGAGGGGGTCACACCCTCTGGGCCTGGTGCCTTTCTGATCTTTTGTGGACTCCACCCGCAGAGGAGTCTTCTTTTAAAGAGGCCATGCACATCCTTTTCATAGGTCGTTAGAGGTGGGGGGGCTGGAGGCAAAGGTGGTGATTGTCGGGGGAGCAGTTGCTGGGTTTGAGGTGGAAAGGGTGAGGGGGGAGTGTTGTTTGTCAAACCTGCAGTAGAACACGTTCAGGTCGGTTGCTAGTTAACGGTCCTCCACAGCAGGGGGGGATGGTTTCCTATAGCCAGTGATGGTTTTCAGGCTCCCCCACACAGACGAGCTTTCAGCTTTTCAGAGTAGCTCCTCTTTGCTGCTCTGATCTCCCTTGTCAGTGTGTTTCTGGCCTGGCTGTACAGAATCCTGTCCTCACTTCTGTAAGCCTCCTTTTTGTCATGACGAAGCTGCTTGAGTCTTACCGTAAACAAGGGCTTGTTGTGGTTGTAAGTCCAGAAAGACTTTTTGGGCACACACACATCCTCACAAAAGCTGATATAAGATGTCACAGTGTCAGCGAGTTCGTCCACGCCTGTAGCTGCAGTCTGTGCAGTCAAAGCAGGCCTGTAGCTCTGACTTAGCCTCCTCAGTCCAACTCTTCACTGTTTTGACCACAGGCTTCACAGCTTTAAGTTATTGGCTGTAGGTTGGAATAAGATGGATCATA
>NW_018128324.1:0-1787 GCF_001952655.1 Monopterus albus
AGATAGTGCAGTAAGACCCTGCAAAGCTCTGGTGATTGATCTATCTGGAGATGTGTTATTTGGAATAAATGTACAGCATGTAAAACCAAACATTTTGCACACCCCGCCTTCTTTTGCCAAAACAATTTTAGCCATTGGCAAATGTCCATTCAGACTCCAAATATACTCACTACCATTTAAGATGAACAACCAATTATTTAGTTTGTTGTACTGGAAAATTACAGTCAATAGTTGCCATTCTTTAGGGAAAAACAATGAACACCATTACTCACAATATTCCAGGTGCTTCTTTAAGTACTAAAAGTACTAATGCCACACTGTAAAAATATTGTTAAAAATAAAACTTCTATATTTAAATATTACTTAACCCTGTAAAGCCTGACACATCAAAAAATAGCCAGAACATTCTAATTTTTCGGAACTGAGATGTTTATTAAACCTTTTAACAAAATCCAAAAGATAATTCATGATTCAAAATTCAAGATTCACGATTCTTATTTGCCATATATGCATAGACAGACAGTCCAGGCATATAGGAATGGAGGTGCCATATTATTTAGATTATTTCTATTTCTTTTGTATCACATTTGATACATGGGGCATTTTTGCCGATTTTTTTTGCTCAGAAACCTCATGTATCAAATATGATACAAATGGTTTTATAGGGTTTAGTACAAGCGTATAATCAAGAGAATGTACTAGAAGTGCCCTCCAGAGAAAGGTCTTTTGTGTTTTACATTCTTTACTGCATCATTGGAATTACTATTAGTGGCAAATCTTTTTCTTTTCTTTTCCCAATTTTGTTTGGTGTAAAATGTTTGAAAACAAGAAACACCAATTACAGTGACACCCTCACAATAAATATTTTGTAAGCTCACCAAACTTGAGAATCTTGAACCATGAAATGTTGGACTCTACATATGGAAAATGACCCCAGTGATCCCCTCCTCAAGCATAATGTTAAATGTATTCTTAATCCTAGCTCTGTTATTTCTTTGTGACCTCCTTTGTTTGGTTCTGTCTAAGAGGCTGTAGTCTCAGGAGCACGAGGACTATCACAAGGGCCAACAACACAAGGAGCCCCAAGGTGGCTTTACACCCGCATCAGGGAGGTCTTTTGAATGAATGCCACCCATCAGTGGTCATCCTCCTGTCTCTCCAGTGCCTGCCTCTACCCTAAGCACTCCCCGGGTGCATTGGTTTCTTCACTGGGGTTGAGACAGTTGCCTCCTGTTGGTGCGCAGCCCCCTTTGTAGCCAGACTTCACTCTGGAGTGAATGGAGTGGCTTCACTCAGAGAGTATAAGGAAAATACACCAGGAGGATGAGCACTACTGTATAACAGCTATAGCGTGTGGTACCCTTAAAGTGAGTGGATGGAACAACACCACTGAAGTTGAGGCCTGCACTGCCATAGAGGCTAATACAACAACTTGGCCACCCCCAACTCCAGAGGCTCAAAATGTGACAGGATCTAACTCTTGAAGAATAAAAAGCCACAGGGCTCTGCTTTAGCCCATGAGGTTGGGTGAGCACAAAAGTCATAAACCCTTTTTTGCAGTCTACAGGTTGAGTAAAGGGTTTTGAATAATCAGGGAGGCCTAAGACTGATGAGCTGGCAAAGAGCTGCTTCAAATTAGTAAAGGCAGCTTTAACCTCAGACGTCCAAGAAATAGGGTCCATGGCTGCCAGTAGCGTGTCATAAATAAGCTGTGAGAGGGGAGCTGTCTTCTTAGCGGAGCTGGGGATCCAGCTCCGCTAATAGTCAAGTGTTCACAGGTTTGCACA
>NW_018128324.1:23985-28390 GCF_001952655.1 Monopterus albus
CTGTCACAAGTAGAACACCCACACCAAATTCAGCATCTGAATCGGCAACCACGTCTGCTCCAAAAACAAGTTATGAAGTGACAGCCACAGAACCTGCTGTGACAACAAGTTATGAAACCACAACCACAACACCTGCTATGACCACAACTTCTGAATCGGCAACCACATCACCTGCTCCAACAACAACTTCTACAGCCACAACTTCAACACGTACCCCAGCAACAACCATGGCTGTGGCAAGTACAACACCTGTTATGACAGCAACTTCTGAATTGGCAACTCCAGCTCTTCAGCTCTTGCTCCAACACCTTTTTTAAGTACATCACCTACACCAGCCACAGCATCTGAATCGGCAACCACAAATACAACACATGCTCAAACAACAACTACACCAACAATGTCAACACATGCTCCAACAACAAACATGGCAGTGACAACCACAACACCTGCATCGACTACAACTTCTGAATCAGCAACCACAACACCTGCTCCAATAACAACCGTGACTGTGACAAGTGTAACACCTGCGTCGACTACAACTTCTGAATCGGCAACCACAACACTTGCTCCAACAACAGCAGCAACCACAATACCTTCTCTAAGTACTACACCTGCTCCAACGACAAACCTGTCTGTCACAAGTAGAACATCTACACAAACCACAGCATCTGAATCGGCAACCACAGAACCTTCTCCAACAAAAATTCATACAGTGACTACTACAAAAACTGAAGCATCAAACACAACCACAACACCTGCATCGACTACAACTTTTGAATCGGCAACCACAACCCCTGCCCCAACACACCTTCTCTAAGTACAGCACCTACACCAGCCACAGCATCTGAATTGGCAACCACAAATACAACACCTGCTCCAACAACAACAACTGCTACACCAACAATATCAGTACATGCTCCAACAACAACCATGGCTGTGGCAAGTACAACACCTGATCCTACACCAACTTCTGAATTGGCAACTCCAACACATGCTCCAACAACAAACCTTTCTGTCACAAGTAGAACACCCACACCAACCACAGCATCTGAATCGGCAACCACGACTGCTCCAATGACAAATCCTGTAGTGACAACTACAACAAATGCTCCAACTACAGCTGCTGAGACAAGCACAACTCCTGTTCTGACTACAACTTCTGAATCGATAACCACAACACCAGCTCCAATAACAACTCCTACACCGACAACTTCAACACATGCTCCAATGACAACCATGGCTGTGACAGGTACAACACCTTCTCCAACAGCAACTTCTGAATTCACATCCACAACACCTCCCAGAAAAACAACTGCAGAAACAGCCACAATACCTTCTCTAAGTAATACACCTGTTCCAACGACAACTCCTGCACCGACAACTACAATACGTTCTCCAACAATAACTGCTACAGCAACAGCTTCAACACTTGCTTCAACTGCAGCTGCCGAAACAACCACAATACCTGCTCCAACAACAACTGTAGAAGCAACCACAACACCTTCTCTAAGTAATACACCTGCTCCAACAAAAAAACTTTCTGCCACAAGTACAACACCTACACCAACCACAGCATTTGAACTGACAACACCTGCTCCAACAACAATTCATACAGTGACAACTACAACAAATGCAGCAACAACCACAACACCTTCTCTTAGTACTACATCTCCTCCAACGACAACTCCTGTAATGACAACCCCTGCTGTGACCACTGCATCTGAATCAGCAACCACAACTCCTACAGCAACAACCACAACACCTGCTACACTGACAGCTACAACACGTTCTGCAACAACAACTCTTACAGGTGTTCCAACAAGTCCTACAGTGACAACCACAACTGTTCCAATGACATCTCCTACAGTGACAACCACAACAACTGTTCCAATGACATCTCCTACAGTGACAAGTAGAACAACTGCAACACCTTCTCTGAGTACTACACCTCCTCCAGCGACAACCCTTGCAGCAACAACACCACCACCTGCTCAAACAACAACCCCTGCCATGACCGCAGAATCTGAATTGGCAACCACAACACCTGCTAGAAGAACAACTGCAGAAACAGCCACAACACCTGCTCCAACAACAACTATAACAGGTGTTCCAACAACTCCTACAGTGACAACCACAACAATACCTGCTCCAATGACATCTACAGCGACAACTACAACCCCTGCTCCGACCACAACTGCTGAATCACCAACAACACCACCTGCTCCAACAACTACGAAAACTGCAAATACTACAACACAAGGCAAGTAGTTCCAAATTATTTTGGCAGGAATCTAAACTGGATGATGTCATTCTGATATTTTAAAAACCTGAAGCAGACTTTTAAATTTATTTACTGTCTCAGTTTAGTGCTCATCGGATCTAAATCCAGAAGCAGAGAAGTACGTTAGGTAAAAACACAGGTGTAATGGCAGGAGTTCAAATCTCACAGCATTAGTAAAATAGGGATACAGATGATCTGTTGCAAAGAATGGAAGCTCTTTGAGGAGAGTGGAAGACAGCAGATAATACTGATGACATTGGTAAATAACTGGTACCAGGTAGACTAGTGCTGGCAGACAACTCAGGGGGTTCAGGTAAGTAAATGCTTCATAGGTGTTTAACAGGTGACACAGGAGAGGAGGCTCACTTAGATCATTACTTTCAGGCAGGTAGTTTGGGCAAATAATACAAAAAACAGAAGAGACTCCAAGCTCAGGTAAGGGGCACATTTGAGGCACTAAACAGCTCAGTATAGGGAGCAGGTACGGGTGTAACAAAACTGCCACAGTTCAGTTTGATAGAAGATAAAAGGCTTATGCTTTGATTCACTCACAATATATTTAACAAAGGAGGAAAACAACCTGTCAGTGTTGTGTATTTTTTTTTAGGCATGTAAATTAAAAGTTTTAAGGTACTTGTTTCCTACAGGTCTTACTCTATCCATCCGAGCTCTACTCTGAGCTCCGCAGGGTGACTGAGCTCCGCACCCTATCCTTAAGGGTGCACCCAGCCACTCTCCAGAGGAAACTCATTTCTGTAGCTTGTATCCGCGATCTCATTCTTTCGGTCGTGATCCAAAGTTTATGGCCATAGGTGAGGCTAGGAACATAGATTGACCGGTAAATTGAGAGCTTCATCTTACAACTCAGCTCCTTCTTCACCACAACAGACTAGTACAGAGACCGCATTATTGCGGACGCTGCACCAATCCATCTGTCAACCTGGCGCTCCATTTTTCCCTCATTTGTGAACAAGACCCCAAGATACTCAAACTCCTCCACTTGAGGGAGCAACTCGCCCCCAACCCGGAGAGAGCAATCCACCTTTTTTCGACTGACAACCATGGCCTCAGATTTGGAGGTGCTATTTCTTATCCCTGCTGCTTCACACTCGGCTGCAAACCTCTCCAGTGCACGCTGTAGGTCTTGAACTGATGAAGCCAATAGAACCACATCATCCACAAAGAGCGGAGACGAGATTCTGCAGCCAACACCACATCATCCGCAAAGAGCACTGACAAGATTCTGTGACAATCATTCCCTGGTTGCGCCTAGAAATTCTGTCCTTAAAAATAATGAACAGAATCGGTGACAAAGGGCAGCCTTGGCGGAGTCCAACATGCACCGGAAACAGGTCTGACTTACTGCCAGAAATGCGAACCAAGCTCCTACTCTGGCCATACCGGGAGCGGACAGCCCATAACAATGAGCCCTGCACCCCATAGTCCCGAAGTACCTCCCACAGGATGCCACGAGGGACACGGTCGAATGCCTTCTCCAGATCCACAAAACACATGTAGACTGGTTGGGCAAACTCCCATGACCCCTCCAACACCCTAGTGAGGGTATAGAGCTGGTCCAGTATTCCACAGCTGGGGTGAAAACCGCGTTATTCCTCCAGGTCTTACTCTGTGGTGTAAAATGCAAAAATGTTATCTCAGAATCTCTAAATAAATGTTGCTTGAATGCCCACAATTTATAAACATCCTCATAAAGATGGAGTAAATGAACAAAGTGGTTGAAAAACAACTACCCAACTACAGTTACACCTGTGCAAAGGCCACAAAACCCTGTTTGACTGTGTCACAGAAACACATAATATACAGTATCTGCTCAGGCTGAAAAATCACGCTCACCTGGAACTGAGGTAGCAGGAACCATGAGATGGTGCAAGCATGGAATGAATTGGGCTCTGGTTCTCAGTCGGAAAAGGGTGGCTTGTTCCCTTCAGGTTGGTGGAGAGTTCCTGCCTCAAGTGGAGGAGTTCAAGTATCTTGGGGTCTTGTTCACGAGTGAGGGAAGGATGGAACGGGAGATTGACGGCCGGGCGCAGCCTTAGAGAGAGGGTGAGGAGCTTGGTCACCCGGGAGGAGCTCAGAGTAGAACCGCTGCTCCTCCACATCGAG
>NW_018128324.1:28849-38852 GCF_001952655.1 Monopterus albus
GAGGGGATAAGAGGGATGACAGGTGGGCGTGTTTTTTTGGTTCTGTTGGCGGGCGATGGTGAAGTTCGGGAGATGTGTTGTTTATTCTTTCATTATTTTCTTTAGAGAGCACATGGTGCCAGTTTGGACAGCGTTTTCATTTGTCTCCATACCGCGTTCAATAAAACCACAAAAGACAAACCAGGTGTTCTCCTCCTTGTTGAGCCAGGTGCCGGCACACTGCTGGCTAGTTAACTGTCAAATATAGGACAGGGTCAGGCCAGCTCCTCTCAACCGAGCCAGCGGTCGTCACAATACTTTGGTATAGTGATTAAACGTAAATCACCATGCATTTTGATGAAATTTCACAAGCAGATTTTTAGACATATATAAATTAATTCTACTTTCACTTCGGTGGCGATCATCAAAAATAATTCCCCAGGAAAATACCAGAGAACATGCAAGACCAGATGTGTCCCTGAGAGGATCAAATTAGCTCACGTAGTACATGAGAGGACATAGTAGATTAGATGATGTTAACCAGAGTGCATCGACAGAGTTTCCAAACAGTCTTGGTTCGGTCCAGTACTTGGTCTCCATTTTCTGGCCAAAGCACTGCAGTGCAGCTAATTTACAGTTCAACAGGGCACTCTCTGTTTCCATTTCTTGCTAGGCAATCTATTGCTAAACTGATGGCTGAAAAAGTTAGTTAATTTCACGGTTGTCAAGACTCAAGTCACGGCTACCGCGCCCTCTAGTGGTAACAAATCACATTTACAACTTTTGGGATTCAAAATCTAATTGACTTCTTATTGTGACCCGTTGCCCAGTTTTATAATGAATATCGGCACATTTTTGGATCACAACATATTGTGCCACAGTGCATTGTTACAGGAGTAGGCTTAAGATTAGTCAAAGCAGCAAACAGTAAATTAACGAGCAGGCAGAGGAAAGCAAACAGTTCAAACAGGGAGGAGACAACTCACCAGATTTATGGACAAAACAAGTGTCCATACACAGATGAGTTACTCAGTTCAAACATGGGCAGAACCAGGTATTGTCTTTTATGATGAGATGCTGTTATTACCTTTAAAATTAAAAATGGAACAGCAGTAAGTGTATGTTCAAGGACAGGGGGCATTTGTTAATGACAGACAAGTCAGCTTTTTCATTCATACTTTTTATGAACTTCCACATTTATGTTTTATGAATCCCTACAGGTCCGGTATTATTGACATATCTACAGATTAAGTTATCTTCCTATGAAGAACTCAGCAATGAAACCATCATTGAGTATGTTAAGCAGGTATGGAAAACAGAACACACAGAGCAACTTGTTTTGTAAGTTCTCTTCAGCCAGTTATTGATGATAATGCATTGACACAATATAAATAGTGGGGTGAAGAGAATGAGATTGATCTTCTGATGTTTTTCCTCTGTTTTCTGCCTATTTAGGCTTCTAACAACCTCCTGAATGGAACAGCCCACACCTTCACTGTGAAAAGCATTCAAAGGTTTCAAGTTGCCCCATAGAAGCCTCATGTGGACAGAAACAGGCTAAGGTGAAATTATAAGAACAGCATCTCAAGGTTTGAATACAGTGTGAAGGGGCAACCATTTCATTGCAACTGGAAAGAGATTATTCTTTTGACCAGTTTGAAAATGTCATTGTAAAACTGCTGTGCTGTGGTGATGTACGTCAACTCTCCAAACTACCAGAAGTACCTAGATTGTACTTTGGGTACAAGGTGAAAAATGTTTGGATTTTAGGCTCAGTCTTAATGTCTCTTTGCCATTGTTTTGTCAAATTCGAAAATAATTGCACTATTTGGATGTATCTTTATAATACAGACAACACAAAGGCAGAATGTAGAATTCTCCTTCTCTTTGCTTTCTGGCAGATTGTAAACCAATGAATAAGGTGCATACCACCGCCTACTGCATCGGAGTGTGTAGAGTCACCACAGTAAATTATCTGAACTCTTGGAATGAATAGAAAAAAAAAATCCCTTCTAAATACCCGAAATCCTTTCTTTGATCCCAATAGTGATTTTATACTCCACTCCTCTCCTGCCTCACACACAATCCCCATGAGTGTCTCCCTCTCTGAATTCTATTTATAATAATGCATAATGTGTCACTGGTGCAGAATTCCAGAAGACGAACAAAGATTTGACTGACTTTTCCCCCTTAAATGTAATACTGTTTTTATGCCTGCATACCCTATATTGAGTAAATATTACCTAGAGCTTCAGAGACTTGTAGAATCCATACCAAAGGTGCATTAAAGATGGTCAGGTGTCATGTTATGGCACAACACCTAACTTAGGCACTTTATATTGGATTGTCCTTTAATTTATTTAGTTAAGAAGTGTTGCACACAAAACACTGGCAACAATAACTTTGACAAGTGACTCCTGCCAAGTGTGATTGTTGTACCTCAAATCAGGGAAATGAATGACCTGTCAGAGTATTACTGCCAAAACACCTATTTAACATCAATATGTTGTTCTGTGACATTAACAGTTGGCCTATCAGTCAGTAATACACAATTAAATGTGCCAAAGAACGGGAGAGTGTTCATATAGAAGCTCAGTATATGAGTTAAATGATGTTTACCTGTTATCTGGCCCCAAAGAGCCCCACAATAAGCAGCACCATTATCCAGACCTAACCTACCCTTGACACAAAGCATCCACTCACCCAAACGAAGAGTAGATATGTGGCTTGTCGGGTGGATGGTATTGTGCTATAAGACTACAGACAGATATGAATATTAGTCCTTAAAGGTGTTTATTAAGTGTAACATTTTGTTTGTAGCTTTTACTTGCTCATTTCATCAGGGTCATTATCAAACTTTTAAAGTTTTTCTTGTCAAGAGACAAATCAATGTGCTGTGCCAATCTTTTGTGTTTTTTAAAGAATAATTAAAAAAAAAAAAACTTTATTCAGCATTTAATTTTAAAACATACAAAATAATATATACTGTACACTAAAGTGTTGAGCTCTGCCATAAAACATTTGAAAATACGAAAAGGATAAAATGAAAATTTTGCTTTTGAATGTGTAACATTTCCTTAACATATGAAAAGCTATTCTGTAAGTTTTTTTTTTTTTTAATGAAGATATGAAAGTGTATTTCTCTACAGTTTGTTGGGATAGCTATTAAAAGATTAAAACATTATTGATAAACTTATCTTGAATTATTTATCTGTGAGGGAAGTTCACTTTCCTGTACCTGGCAAAGAAGCAAGTAAAATATGTCAACACAGTTCATTCTCTCTAATCTACAGTAACCCTTGTATCATTTGCTCTCTCTCATTGTTATTCCCATGACCTAACATAAACTACAGTACGTGCACAGCTACTATTATACATCTGAATTAATAAAGCTTTAAAAACAAATAATACAAGCACTGGGGATGCCTCATCAGGTCACATGAGTGACTGCACACATACCAGCAATTGGACATCCCAACTGTGATGTGGCTTTCCTCTCAGTCATATTGTTTATATCCTGGAGAAACTTTTGAGCGCCACAAAGTCGGGTTCAGCATGATGTAAGGTACCCAGGGGGGTTTCCACTTTATAAACTTCCCTCTGCCTGCAAATATGCAAAGCCCAGGGCCTCGTGCACGGCTCTGCTCAGCAATGCCAGCAGATCAGTTGCTCTTGTTGCTCCCCTTGGCAGGAAGAGCTCCAGAGTGCAGGTTGAAGCGTGGGGCAGACGCACACTTGACATGCTTGCATCCTGAAAGAAAAAATGAAGCCAAGGTGAGGGAAATGTGACATGAAGACTTATCTCAAGACAGAAGGATACATAAGGAAGCAATGAAAGGTCGTTATCATTTATGTTATAGGTAACTGAATCTCTTTGAAAAAATTCACAACAGTGCAAGGTGTAACTCTTCTTTTCTGTAGTCATTATCTATAGATGCATCATGTTTAACTGTTGATATAATAATGTAGGAATAAGATCAGCCAGAAGATATTAGAATACATTAATTTGAACTTAACAGCTGCTGAGTATGGCAGATAATTTCACTCAAAATTCTAACTGAGTGAACACTGCAAAACTATTATTTTGTCCAACTGGGGATAAACAGGCTGTGATTTACTGTTAAAATAGCATAACTACTAAATGTGAAGTGATAGGGGATGTGAAATTCAGAAAAACCACCCATCACCCTCAGCTAAGTTGAGCATTTTAACGTCTATCGGCTCAATATTTTGGCTTTATGGCTCTAACTCTATAGCTTTGGTTCAGTTGGACTACTCTGATAAACACCAACCTGGGAGTAAAAATGCAGGGAGATATTTCTGGAGAGCCCAAAAGCAGGCAGATGATCAGCTCCTGTGATGAAGGCGAGGAGCTCCTCAAAGGAAAAGTCTGCCTGACCATCTGATTATGCACAAGGATAATTTATTTTAGTGTTCTCACACTACAACATGAAACACCTGAAGCAGAGTCTTTTTATTCCTCATGCCCGTCTTCCATCTGTCCCTTACCACTGATCAAGGTGAGGATTGTTTCCCAGTGTCTGACTGTGGCCTCCTCAGCTGCCCTCAGCTGACAGTCCATATGACTGTAACAGACAGTACAGAGCTGCTTGAACTCTTCCAGGGTGAGAGGCTTCTGCTGTGTGCTCGTCATCACTGGCACAAATGTTTCCCAGTGGCACTGTATCGTATCCCACAACCCACCACAGCTGTTCAGCCCCTCTGTAAACTGGGATATCATGCTGGCAACCCTGAAGGACAGCAGTACTTTCAAACATAAAATTACATAAATAAAATGATTAACAGAACAAGGAACTGAAGCACAGAGGGCAAAAAGTGCTAAAATAAAAGTTAAAACACTTAGCAAGCTTGTGCATGGGATAAAACCAAGTGTGTAATGTGAATGTGTGAACATGTATGCTATCTTTGTGTACATGTGAGTGCCCTACCTGTGGTAGATGTAGTGTTTGACCAGGCGGATATAGATGACTGGTATTTCATCAGAACGGGCTGAATAAATTCCAGGCATCCCACTGTTCACCACCCAGTCACACAGACTGGGGGACAGCATCTTCACATCAGTACAACTATGCAGCTGTGAGAAGAGCAAGGGAGTGTTATTTGTGTGTATGGATGTGCTTAATGGTGTACAAGCATACACTGCGTACTGTACGCAAACAATACTAGCTGCAAAATACCATGTTGCATACTTAATGCTGCAGAGTAGAGTGCAACAGATTAATTATAGCTATCCAAAGTAGCACTTCAGCCTTTAATCCCTTGATCCCTATCAATGCCTTCAGGTACAAATACAGATGAGTGTGTGTGTCCTACCTGTTGTAGTCGGATCCCATCTTCAGTGTTAACGATGTCTGTCCAGGTTAAGTGCTCCAAAGACAGATTTTGGCCACACATCAACTGTTAATGCACATTAAGAGAAACTATAGTGAGAAAGAGTTTTCTTTGAGCAGAAGCAATGAAGAAACACCCAAAAAAAATCAGCACTTAGTGCTAAAGCTGGAGACAACATTAAGAACCACAGCAACCTCTCACAATAGCAAGTGTCAACATAAGAGACACATGCACAAAACCTGGAAGAGTGCAGGGTGTAGACAACGAGGTCCAGGCCCACCCTGAGCCAGAGACCAGCCAATCAGAACTCCAGCTTTGTAATAGTTCCTGTCTTCAAGAGCTGTGAGGTCATAGGTGAAAAACAGGCGGCCTGGGTGACCTTCAAAGACCGAACTTTGCTGCAGCTCAAGAAGGGTCAACCTGTGTGAGAGGAAATTAAACAAAGTTAGTCGGGTGTATGATAGAAATCACTAATCCTAAAACAGCACATGAGTTCCAATATGAGGTAAATAATAAAAACCTGAAGAACTCTCTGAGAGGCCCCTCATGCCCGATGGTCTCCTCTCCAAGGAAAGAGATGATGGGTGTCGTCCTGAAGCAGAAACCTGGCCTCCCCACCACCTTCAGAGCGCTGTGGAGCAAATCTCTTCTCCTCACCTGGATGTGGGTTTCTACACCTTGATCTATGTTCTCCTGTTGGAACAGTCTCAGGATGGTGCCGAGGTCCAGTGGGAACTGCACAGAAAAAAAATAAACAAACCCATAAAGAGTTTTTTTTAACCTCTAAATATTTTTTGTTGACCAGCACCTTAGAGACCAATCAGTGAAATAATCAATTAAAAGGGCGCATCTATCGATAAAAGGTTAATTGTTTGATTAGAAACAAGAGAAAAGGTGTAGGTTATATTTATCCAGATAACAGATATTTACATCCTTCTTTTGATGAGTGAAATAAACTCACCTCCTCCATGGTCCTGTGCACGCGAGGCTGGATCTGTCCTCCCAGGTCTTCATCTTGGCAGCTCTCTATGCTGGCCTCCAGGAAAAACTCTGCCCTGGAAAGAGAAAACACACACATATACTGACTTTCAGATAATTCGCTATTAGGGTTTGGAATTCATCTTTCATGTTTTTAACAGGATGGGAAAGCCTTTAAGACTTACTGCTTTCTTACCTGTTCACCTCGGGTTTTTCTGTCTCAGGTTCTACCTGCAGGGGGTTTAATGTTCATTAGCATGGATCTGACAGCAAAACAGTATTTCCAACTGAGCCACTGTGGTTTACCTGAGGGTAGTCCAGGTGGCTGAAGATATACAAAGGTCCATGTCCAGAGATCCTGAGTACCTGCTGTCCAGTCCAACCCTCTTCAGGAGTGTCTGGGACAAACAGCACCCTGGAGCCCTGCACACACTGGAAAGACACATACCATCAGATATAAATATACCAAAATGTGGAAAATTTCAAAACAAGCCTGCTTATTTCCCACAGATTTTCTTAAACTCTTAAAAAAACTATAGCTAAAATTCTGTTTTATTAGATTTGTCAAACTGTCTGGAAGAAAAGCATCAGGTCCACCAATGGACATTAATGTAATGCTTGTTCTGAGATTATCAAGTTTGGTTAGATTCCAAATGAAATCATAAAAAATAAACCTTAAAATACTAACCATGCAGATAAATATAATCCAAATTATAATCTCAAGTTGTAACCCAATATATATTAATAAACAACTATAATGCCTGCAATAAAAATACACCTATCACACACACCTGTAGATATGTGAAGGAGAACCTTTGTCCTGCACATTTTACAAACTTGCCCTGGAAGAGCATCGCCAAGCGACTCGCCATCTGACTGGCTGACCAGCCAGAGTCGATGGTGATACGAGCACTCATTCCCATGGCTGCTAGAGCTTCTCGCTCTTCACCCTGTGGAACAGCATGCCTGGCGGGAGAGAAAAAAAACTGCTTTAGTGAGCACGGATTGAGCACGTTTAGCATATTTTATGCCAAATTGCCTGCAGATGCTGAATTGACATTGACAGCCCACTGATCCATCAGTGAGACCAGGAAGGACACAGATGGGACAGACGTCTCCAGTGGGGGACACCATCTCACCTCTCCAGCTGGGCCAGGAGTTGTCCTCTGGGCAGACAGATCACATCTTTGACCACCAGTCCTGTCTTCGGTGGAGTCAGTCTCTTCCATCTGAGACGCCTCGCTTTGTTTGGGAGCGGCTGCAACATAACACAGTGATGAAGTAAAGGTTCAAACTGGTGGGTTGGACGTGCTCCCACAAAGTTTGTCATCAATCAATAGAAAATAAATCAAGAACAAGACAATCTTGGGTTCTAACAATTTGCCAAGGACACTGATCCTCATTTTCTGACACTATTTTATGTGTAGCTAGTAATCAGTTAAAAAAAATCAATAAAACTCTTGATAAACTAATCAATACTGAATTCAGCCTAAAATAATACAAAGATAAGAAAGTGCAAGGCAAGCAAAACATGTGACAAATAAGCAAAAAAACAGCCATAAATAAAACACTCAAACATTCAGATACAGACCATGTAAAAAACAGTTTCACACTGTATATCATCAAATATTTAAGTAATTATATAATATCAATGATAAAATGCCAAGTAATAAATGATTGGCACTAATGTTTACAGACCCCATTTATCAAGAGAATCTGGTTTCATTCATTCTGTTTAAGTGTCAGTGAACAGGACAAAACAGAGACTGAAACCTGTGTGCCATTTAAATCCAGATAATCAGGAAATGACGAACATGATAAAACCTGAGGTGACGCACCGGGCTCACGATGGAAGGATCATCTGACTTGATCTCAACTAGCTCACTCTCGGTCACTCTGAGGGGAGGGAACACCTGCAGAGAGGGATGGAAAACAAGAAGGAAGGGAACAAAGAAAACGAGGGTTATAGAATTACCTCGGGAAATGCAGAGATCACATGTTGAACAAACCCACTCTGAGCCCTAAACAGAAACTCAGATGAAAAACTCACAGGCTTAAATTTCCTCACAGGTCTGTGTACCTGCCAGTGGGTGTAGCCATGACAAAACTCTTGATGACTGACCTTCATTTCTATCTCTATTTCTTCCATGAAGACTGGGACAAGGGGGCAGTGCTCAGTCTCTTCCCTGCTAGGGGGCACTGTTTTGGGCTTTCCCTGCTGTCTGGGTTGGGGTTCCTCAAAGTCAGGGACCAGAGGATGCTCTGGGTGCCTCTGGGTTATTCACAAGTGAAAAAGCAAAGATTAGAGACCAACTTGGTGCAAGTTATTTCTGCTTTCCTATCTTCTTTATCACCTTCAGACCACTACCATAGAGGTGTCTAGACATTCACTGGGGTTTTGACATATAAGCAAGTAGGATTTCTGCTGCTAGCTAAAAGACTAGGCATAATAATAATAATAATAATACAAAACTAAGTAAATAAATAAGTAAAATCAAATTGCAATTTTCTTTTGTTGCCATCTTACTGTTGTGGACCAGTTTCGATAACCCCTATGAAAACTACTGACAGTATGGTTTGTTCATTGTCCACAATAAGTTGGACGTTTGCATTTCAGAGACTTCTGTTCAGATGTACAATATTCAGCTCATTTGTACAGAAATGTTTAGCATAAGTATCAGCAACTAGGATCTCAAAAGCAGGGGAAATAAAACCAAACAGGAGTATGAGCAATGTGTTTATTGGTGATTTGGGTGAACTGACGGTGACTGAGTGTAATGTGACTGCCAGTAGCAATATTAGTCACAAGATGTTGCATTACTCTGCTTTTCGACCTTTGAATATTTTTTTCAAGGGAGACGTCTCTAACGTCAGGTGACAAAGGGTAACTTACGTGAGGGTACACGTGCACATGACCAAAGTCTTGACGTATGCGGTTATTTGTTGTTACTGAACACGATAGCAGTGATGCGGTGTCACACAAAACACACCTGGTGAAGGCGGCGTCCTCCCAGCTCCTCCTGCGTTAGTACCAGCACGCAGGGCTCCTCCGAGGAAAGCAGCTCCATCTCAATGTTTTCTGTGAGGGCCAGCAATGCCACCTTCCTCTCACCCAACCTCTTCCTCTGGGATGCAACAGAAACTCCTTTACCTCCTGTAGTTCTGACATTTTTCTGCTCTGCTGACCCTACTGTGTTGTTCTGTTCCGTGTCAGAACAGCCTCTACTTTGCTTTCCCATTATTTTGTGTTGTTTTATATCTGTTCTTGCATTAGCTTTAGCGTCTCCCCAGTTTTGCCCGATTTTCCTCTTTGCTCTCAGTCTTCCATGCCCTTCTTATTGTGTACATGCTTAGTACATACTCCCTCCCATTCTCTCTCGAGTGCCCCTAAACATTTGAGCTTCTAGCTTCTCCTTGCTGGATGGTGGCCCTACAAACAAACAGCTGAGCTCTATCAGGGGGTCAAAGCTCTGATGGGCTCAGAGTTACGCTCTCGAGATGTGATTGGTTGTGTGGGCAACTCTGAAGCTCTCATTGGTTGAGACGGTTCTGAACGATCTCCGATCGTCTTTGGAAACTAAATGTGACCCGAGTATTTCAATTATTAGCTTTCAGAGAAGTGTTTTCATCAGGTGGCTGGTGGGGTCAGTTGACAAGATTGAAAATACAAAAACAGAACTAATCCCATCAAACC
>NW_018128324.1:38863-100882 GCF_001952655.1 Monopterus albus
CTAATTTGTTTAATCAATCTAATGATTAAGTCACTTTTAAGTGACAACACCATTCCAATTAATCCCACCCAAAATACTAAATTATAGAAATTAAAATACAGATTTCATGAAGAAATTGAGATCTTTAGGCTCCCCAAAATCTTATTCTGGATTTATGTTTCCCAAAAACAGGACAGCAATTTCCTATTTCACTTTTATCATTCTGTACTTGCACTGTCCTCTGTTAATCTGTTGCTTTTTTCCACATCATGTTCCTTTTTCTGTTGTACAGCATTTTTTACATTTACTTTTGATAAGTGCTATATAGTTATAATTTTCAAGTTAAGCAGAGGACATTTTTAAACTGTTACTCAAATAGCAGATTAAAAAATGTAAACTTCAATATTGACATATTACTTCTTAACTTTGTAGACTCAGAAGAAGCTCAGATAACAGCAAGTTATTATCTAACCATTTTTTACTGCAGTGAGCACAAAGTCAACACTGAGAAGTGTTTGTCTAAAACCAGACCTAATTTCTCTGGTGAGACTATTGACATAACAAGACCACACGCTGATGTCTGTAATCAATGTCAATCAGTCGAAGCAGCAACACAAGAGACCTTTGTCTTGCAGAAGCATTTGCCTTCATACTGTGCTGTGGGCAGAAACTGGATACCTACCCTGTTAATTTAATCAAACAGAAATGAGTCAGAGTTTTGAGAAAGAACTTTTTCACATGACATTAAAGGCTAAGTGGAGTCGAGTTCACAAGACTGTAGTTTAACCACTGAAATGGGTTAGAGCCACGCTGGCTCATAGAAACATTCAAACATTTTGAGTTTGTCATTCACAAGAAGCAGCTACTGATGTGAACCACACAATGCAATAAAAAGACCTCAGAAGACGTCCGAGCCGCTTTTTTTGCACAAACCTGGAAAGGCTTAAGGTTTCGATATTCATCAGTCCAGTTACACAAACTGTCTATGAATGGAGCCAGTTTACACTCCCAGCATCCAGCTAAGATGACTCCGTAAATTATGGTTTATGGTTACATGGGCTGAAGTTTGCTAAAGGACACTGACACTCCACAATGCTACTGGGAAATGCTTTGTGGACTAATGAAACTAAGGTTGAATTGTTTGGGAAGAATAAGTACTACTATGTATTGTGTGCAAATGATAATGAATCCAATAGCAACATGAAAACTTCAACCCAAAGGTGATTACGTCAGACTGTCAAAGCAAAACTAAAAATCCAGGAAAAAAACACAGCACACTCGAAATAAAAGGCGGAATGTTTAGCTCCCAGGAACATGACCTTGGTTGGGGACCTAAAGCTATTTTCTATGATTCATATCTACTCTTTATAACCTTCAATATATATAGTACCCTAAGCCTGTCCTTGTGTTTCCTGAATATTTTATATCTACTTTGTAAGCTAAAAAAAAAAAAACAGGACACTTCAGTTTGCAATTATATTTGTTTAATTCTCACAATAAGTTCATAAAGTGCTTCATAAACATGTAAAACCTGTACAGGATTGTCTGCGGACAAAGCGCTAGTCATAGCATAGAAGTTAGAGAGCTACAGTGAGGTGTTTGTTGTGGCCAGAGTGAAACATCCTCAACAACCACAACTGAAGGTCCCGTGAACAAAACACTGAACCTGCTCTTGTGCAACAGTACAGTGACCAACATTAGCCTACATCTGGTCTGAGCATTGGTCTGGATGTGTGAAACTGATTTGTTTGTCTTTGCCTATCCACAGTTTGCAGTTATGTGACTGCCACAAAGCCCTGGAAGGAAAAAACCCTTCCCACATGGCGACTAACACCAAACACTCGACAGAAATGCAGCACGGGTCTGTTAACTTCCTAGTGATTCTATTGGTTCATAGAAATGTTTATAATCTTTGTGCCCAAATTTCACTGCCTGTGTAATAAATCTACTCCACCGAGAGAGAGAGAGAGAGAGAGAGAGAGAGAGAGAGAGAGAGAGAGAGAGAGAGAGAGGTCAACGGTAGTTGAGCAAGCTAGTGAATGATGAGGAGTGGTGCTAGGAAAACAGAGCAGTGAAACAGAGAAATAAAACGCAGTTTTCAGACTGTTTCAGGACGGCTGCCTTCTAAAACACAAATAGACACAGCCACAACCTGGCACAACCCTGCGGGAAGGATTTTATGTGATTGTGTTGCCCTCCAGGCGGGTGGTCCTACAGGGATGTGACGTCACATGAGAACTGTGAATTCATGTAAATGTATATGTGTGTGTCTCAGGCCTGCAGGTGTCTGTTGCTACATGTCAGCAGGTGAGGCAGAAAGTACGAGGCCATGCCATCATCAGGTATTAGCTCCAAGAACTCTGCAGGGCTGGTCTCCATGGAAACCACGACCAGAGTCTCTGTTGGCATAGAAATGAGTCAAATTAAACCCAGATATTAAACAAAATTAATTTTTTTTTTTCTGATCATAACCAGTCATTAAGAAGCGGCATAGCAGTGGGTCCCTACAGAACATGGGCATGTGTGTGTGCATGCCTCAAATTCTGAGGACTTGAGGTGAGGTGTCTCAGGAGGAGCTTTAAGTTGGTTCAAATGTTTAAGAATCTAATGGGTTTATACATAACTTCAAACTTCTTCTGATGGCCCCTGAAGTAGACTTAAGTGCATATAGTTTGCAATCAAGATTTCTTTAATTGTACTGTGGCTTTTAAATTTTAATTTAAAAATTAATTTAATGAATTTATAAACTGCTGATTGATATAGGCAATTAAAATAATAATGCTCTGGCCTCTTTACATTTCTATTCAACATAAAACCTTATTATCTCACAGAAATCCTGAAGCAAATGTGTATGTGAAATAAAAAGGCAATTGAATATTTTGGCCTGTAAAAATATCTTTGGCCAGTGGATTTTTTTCCCTCCCATCTACCAGCCACCTTAGCCGGTGAGTCAAAAAGTTAATTTCGACCCTGTTTCTACCTGTAAGTGCAGCCAATAGGATGGCGTTATCAAAGGCAGCTCTCAGCCGGTCACAAAGCTCTGGGAGTAGCTTCTGCCACCATAACGCCTGTGGACCAGAAGTAAAAATCTGGTTATAAAAACCAAAGCTAAATATAGAGTCATGATACAGAGATAACAGGATACACATTTCACATTTTAGGCTACTGCTCAGTACAGACCATATTTTTGTCTTGTAACTGGTGGTTGGCGTAGGCTATGATGGCCTGAGGACATCTGTCCAGCAGCTTTTCTATGCTGCTGTGGTACTGCCCCCTTCTGGTAGCACAGAGGAGGTGCAGGCTGAAGCCCCACAAGGTTTCCTCTGACAGACGCTCCAGCAGGGGCATGACAGAGCCCACAGACAGAGAGGGACCACACAGGAGAGCCTGCAGAGTCACAGATATAAAGCAAATATGGTCAAAATCCATCAAGTTCATTTTGTGCATATGTGCACGAATAGTTACACAGGTTTATGCATAGATTCATGCAGATGGAACGCGACATAGCCGCACCCGCTTGCACTGAGGGATAAATAGTTACTAAAGCAACTTATCTGTGTCAAATAAAGGTGGACTGATTTTTTTCACTGACAAATTACCTGCAGTTTGTGTAATGCCTCCTGCTGTTGGGAGCTGCTAGTGTGTGCTGTACTGAGAACACTGAGCCATGGGTACAGAGCACCATAATGGGAGCACGAGTTGATCTGAGAAACACAAACGCGCCGACATCTTAGTAAATAAGAGTGACGTCCACATTCATTGATTTCTGAATATCATAATATTTTAGATCAATGATCATTTTGTGAACAGATCAGTAAAATATCACAAATCATTTTACTAGATTCCAGAAGAAATCTTGTACCAACAAAAAGTCCTTTGGAGAAACGATGGCATTTGAATTAACAAGCTTAGACATTTTCCAATATATTTTAAACGTGCTCTGGCTTTGGTTCAGCGTATAAAAAATATTTGGAAAGAGATGCAAGTGGTTATTAAACAAAATACAGGTGAACAATTTTCTACCAAAGACAAAAGCAGAAACTGTACCAGGTCGTCAGCGCTCTTCAGTGACCTGCACTTTGAAGGTGTGTGTGGAGGGTGTGTATCTGAGTTTGAGTTCATCAGTCGGTCAATGTAAACCGATGCTAATCGGAACAGAAGCTCCTGGATGACAGCTTCCTGTGAAGAGGCCATGACCATTGCTTCCCAGAAATCCACCTGTAAGCAGTTCTCACAGCCCAGCCCCTAAACACACAGACACACTTTTACTGCCGTCCTTTGCAGGATCCTCCATGTAGTTTTGATCAAAATGTACAAAATGAAGACACCTGATTTTAAATCATCTCATAAGCTCATAAGCATTTTTCTGATTATCTTCAATTCAAGACAAATAACTAATGTAAGAAATCGGTTTGACATACAAACCTTGAATATGACATCAGCCTGCTCAAGCTGAACTTTGTTGTTTTCATGCAGAGCCACCATAGCAGCCACCAGCAGTCCTGGCTGAGTCTTTGTCAGCTGTCGACTCAACGATGTAGGACGGATGCATGTGTACTGGCCTCCACCTCCACCATGAAGCAGCAGTCTCGGTTCCTTTATGAACCCATACACCAGCAGCATCTAAAAACACACACACGACAAACAATGGACTGAACATCCTACTAGTATTAGGAGTCTTCAGTCCCCTGGTTTACCTCTATATGTTCACAAATATTCATTTATTGTCTCTTGGCACTAGAGGAATAAATCATATCAACTCCAAAAAAAAATTAAATAACATGGCACAGCAGCACCACACTGTACACACAGGCAGAATGAAAAACACAGTTGCACAGTTTGTGAGACGGCAAGGTATCTGATGCCTGCTGCTTGCAAAATGGGATGGGTGGAGAAAAACAAAGAAAACAGTGTTAACATTATTAACATTTCTGCAATTCTGCACCAGTGCGCTATCCTCCACTACAGCTCAGAAAAGTTGTTGAAGAATCTTATATGAGGCTGTGTGTGTTGCTACATCCTTTAAGAGTCAACCATGACACCAATAAAAATTTAAAGAGAATTTTCTATTAAAAAAGTGAGCAAATACAAGATACATGCAGTTAAAGAAAAAACCCTGATTTCAGCTTCTTCGTGCAGGTGACAACACTCCTCCACACCCCATCCCCTCTAACCTCAGAGTGTCTCTCCATCAGCTGCGTGTACTGTGGCAGGTCGTCCATATGCAGCGTCATGGCTGCCATGGTGATTGTCAGTGGAACCGAAACACCAGCTGTCTCTTCCAGTTGTTGTAAAACTTGCAGCGTCCGGGCAGGACTGACGTTTATCATACAGGGACTGGCGCACACGCTGATGAGCTCTGAGGGCTCTGATTGGCTGAAAATGTCAATGACCTCATCAGCTGATTCCTGTAAGGTAGGAATGTTATTTGTCATTTCTATTTTTGTCTCCTTTTTGTTTTACTTTATAATATTTCATTTTGATACTACACAACAAAGAAAATAACAGCTATAAAAGTACTTGGGTTTAATAAATGACATGTATAGAAAATAAAGTGCACAGTGGCTTGCTATTCTCAGTAAAGATGAGGTAATTTTAGGTCACTCACATCTTTATTTAGCTGCCTTCTGAAGAAATAAGTAGAGGATAACAGTATTATTTTATGTACCTGACTCAGGATCTGTTCTGTTTCTTCTAACAGGTAATGTTTTAGGTAAAACAGAAAGCCGGGTCCGTAGGAGTGAGGGCTGCTGGGAAGCGGGCGGTTCCTGGACATGACCTCTGTCACTGACAGACCAGACATCCTGTAGTATGGCAAAGCCAGGTGGCATTCTTTCTGCCTGCCCCTAACACACAGGACAGAATAGGAAATAGCAATTTGAAGATGTCACCTTGAGCGCTAGGAAACTGTGATGTGCATTTTTTCACTTAATTATTCAGTAATGAGAATAATACTGTAGTTACTTGCAGCCTAAAACAGAACAGAATTCAAGAGACTTTATACACAATCAATAGAAATGTAAGAGAAACTAAATATAAACTTGGTCTTCCATTACAAGTCTGTGCAGGTTACCTGCTGAAAGAGTCTCCCAGCTGTGCACAGTTCTGCCTGAATGCCTCCTCCAGTTCTTGTCTGTCTGTCTGTCTGTCTGCTTTTGTCTGCAGAGGCTCTGTGGGGTCACCCTCACTGTTCTGAAGCTGCCCTGATGTTTGGAGTAAAGAGGCGCGAAGGAGGAGGTGAGCTTCACCGAGGAGGTGTCGAAGGCTTCGGTTCTGTGGGTCGGTCTCTACATACCGCTGGCTGTATTCAACCTGAGACACACATACAGGCACACAGATGACTGCACAGGCTCATCAATATACAAAGATTCAATAAGACAATAACTTATCTACTCATTCCTGATTAACTTAATTTCAAGGGTTTACTGTTTGTGTCTTAGTACTGACAGGTCTTCACACTAAAATGATGAAATGAAAAAACAGAAAATCTATTAAAAAGTTGGTAGAAAACAAAAATAAGAGAAAGTGCAATTTCAAAGTACTTGTTACCGATAAATTCATCTGAACAGGTATGCAGTGTAGTTACAGTGTACTACAGATGCATGTGCCAGCTGAATCCTTTTGTCTACTTTTCATTTGTATGAGTTTTTTTTCATTTTCATACAAGTTCAATGTTTTTTGCTATGGTTTTATTCTTTGCTGTCTCATGATCATAGTTAGTAATTGTGCACATAAATATAGAGTAGAATAAAAAGCAAGTACACAACTACAAGAACAGGCATTCAGATTAAGCTGATTTTTGTAAAACTGTAAAAGGTCATGTCTGTGTTACCATCTCTTGGTAGAGAGTGAGGGGAGAGACGGTGTCGACCACATACAGATTCCAGCCATGTCCTGCTGCACTGGTTTCTTTGACAGAAGAGACTGTCCACTTCCTGCTCCTGAGGTCAGAAGGTACACAGAGGGGGAACGAGACATATCATCATACTGTACAGAAACATGAGCTAAATCCTCTTATTTCACAGAGATACTGTATCTTGCTAATCTCAAAATCAGCAGGCTGATGTTTTATGACATCACTGTGAACACAAAAAGACAATGAGTACAAATGCAAACGTGTTAGGTGCAGTGTAGCACCGACTTGTCTCCTGTGTACAGTCTGAAGCTTGATTTATGGCATTGAATCTACGCTGTAACACGTAACCTAAAACTGAAATGTTAATCGTTAATACTGTATCAATGTTGTGTGTTGATGCTCATATATTTTGTCTTTACGTGTGTGTGTGTGTGAGACTTACAGGCCCCGGCGCTGTGTGCTGCGTTCAGTCTCCTCAGGTGTCTCTGTGTCAGCTGAGGAGAGCAAGACAACATGGCGGCCATACACACACACTGACTGCAAACCGATAAACAGCTGCATCCTGAGCGCACACACCTCAAGGCTGCATGGTGGACAGGCCTTCAAACAAACACACACACACAGGAAGATGCACAGACATATAATACAAAATTATTTAAAGATACATAATGTGCAGTGATAATCAAAGATAGACATATTGATAGTGAACATAATGCAACATGCAAGTGCACTTGTAAAGAGGCAAATATTTAGTTATGTCCTCTACCTACCAAATATCTAAAGGTAGGTAGAGGGCTCCAGGCCCCCCTACGACCCGATTCAAGAATAAGCGGTATAGATAATGGATGGATGGCCAGCGAAGCAGTGAGACTGAACTATACAGTCACTTTGCTGTAAACCCCACAAAAGTAACAAAAAGCAGACACAGAAAGGTTCTAGGGTCCGTTATTAGTAATCAGGCTCTTACCTTCATGGTTGTGTCAATGTAGGGGTCTTCAATCCTGGCTGCTACTGCTGCACAGCGCACTGTGTAACACTGCAACGCACTCCTTCATAGCACACACAGAAAAAATACACTTACTCATTTTCCATCCAGAAATCTTCACACTAAGGTTGAAGACATAAAGTACAAGGATCTCTCACAAGATCACATAAAAACAGCTAATGTTAATATATAATCAGAATTGTAATAAGCTGGTAATAATAGCTTGAAAATAGGTTTTGTTACAACAGATCTTCATGTTTAGTTTTGATGAAAAACATAATATATACAGTCAAAATTCCAGAGGACTTGTTAAGCTAAATGACTTGTCAAACCCAACATCTTGTACTTCTGTAAGTATGGTTCTGAAGACAAATTTCCATGCAAATCTTTGATTCATTCAAGATTAAAAGGTTTCTGTGTCAAATCCGACTACAGACATACCTGGTTATGACATGCAACAGGTGGTCTGTTAGCACCGCCTCCAGGACCTTCTCTGGATACTGATAGGCTGAGAGCAGCTCGACTCCACCCTTCAAACTGTACAAGTAGCCGGCGGTGGGGAGGGAGAAGAAGCAGAACACACAGGCTGGTTTTTCCAGAGACACCGACTGGGTACCTGGAGAAGGAGATATCAGTAGAAAGATGTACAAAACAGCTATTTCAGTCCTGCATTTTTCTATTTTGTTTAAAGATTTTGAAACTTTTTCAGTAAGTAACTTCCTGTAGCAACAAAGTCTGCCTCTCACATGTTGTACTCACTTGTGAACAGTGGGTAGAGCTGTAAGGAATGGAGCTGAGTCTCCTCCACGCTGCAGCCCTGGAAGAACTCTGGAGTAAAACGCCTGCAGGACAGAAATGACACAGGATAAATGTACTACAACTGACAGAACTATTCTCGCTGTAAAGATCTGACGTACACATACCTGAAAAGGACATATGATACTGTGTATTGTCTTTGGTCCTCCAGCAAAGTTTTTTCAATGCTGACAGGGACGTCACAGTCTTTAGCTCGATCACCAAGCAACTCCTGATGTCTTTGAATGAGCAGAAAGTCAGTCTGGTCTTCAACATAATCTGCTGCACACACAAATACACAAACACATCTTCAACGTTCACCACACTGAAACCTAACAAGTTTTCCTTATCCCCATCCATCCAGGTGTAAATCAGGTTAAAACACCTACTTATATTTTTCTTATGTGGTTCCTTTCCTTTAAAATACAGAAAAACAAACAGCGCCAAGTGACAATTTTGAGAAACATTATGATCAATTTGGTGTATTTTTGGGCGCATCTTCCTAATTCACAAGTGTTTCAGCCAGATCACAGTCAGATGTGATGTCACTACTTTTCATGCCCAACTGGGCTTCTTCTCTTTTGACCCAGATTTGGATGGTCTGAGTCAGGAGCCCAAATCCAAACCTCAGTGCACCCTTTCAAAAACCTAAAGGTAAGTCACAGATGGTGTAGCCATGCTTTTTATCACACAGAAATGATATCAAGCATTGAGGAAGGCAGCAAACTGACAAGGCTGTGTGTGTTGTTACCACTTTTATATGTGTCTGGTGATTCTTCCATGGTTTCATGTTCAGAGGAAGCATCCAGTTTTAGCACCAGCACCTCCAGCTCTGCCTGCACTGCCACATAACCTGCACACAGCGCCACCTGAGGGGATGGAGATGTGAAAGGAAACAAGCCCACAGACTTTTAATAGTCTGAAATGTAGAGATGCCAAAACAAAAAACACTGAGAACTGTTTAGGATTTTCCCTCTGTCTACACTTTGTTGTTTAAAAAATTTCTGTGAAAAGTTGTTGACTGGAAACAGTGTGGATATAGGACTGACGTTTTAGCCGTATTCATATGATAGTATCGGGGGGGGGGGGGGAAGGGAAAGGCCCAGGGCGCAATTATAATGCCTGTTTATCAGGGGCTACACCTTCTTCAGTTATTATGCACATACTGAACAGCAGAAACCAAAACCCAGAACAGAGCTACTATGTATATAAATAGATTGAACTATGAAGAAGTTACAATGAAAAGTAAAAAAGAAAACATGAAGAACAGTGAAGTACCCGTTTGGGCATAAATTTTGACAAATGTAGGATGACGGAACGTTCAAAATCCAGGAAGGACACATTTTGGTTTGAACTTGAGGTTTGACCTAAGAGCAAGAAAGGACAGATTAGTCAGAGCAGGAAACTGTAGAAGCTTTTCTTTCATCACAGCCCTGTAGTTCACTCACCACTAACCATGCAGTACACACATCATTTACAAGCACAGTGGTCACTGGTAAGTATGAAAATAGTGACCAATGATCAGTGATGGGACCAGTAAAGATACAGGTAGTTAGATGCAATGATTGAATGGTTGAAGTACTTTAGAGAACTGATTTTGTCCTTTATTCTTGAAAGCTGTTTTCTATGTGAGGACCCATACGCATACAGTATGATGCACATGAACAGTGTGCATCATGGGACATCCTTCTTCACGAGTTTTTCTTCTGAAGGTTGTAACCAGAATGTTTGGTGTTTGTCTCAAAATGTGGTTATATGATCACAGCTCTGTGTTACAATACTTTCCTTGAGTTACCTTGGCTCTGACTGGAGCTTTGCTGAGTGTTTGGGCAGGGGCTGCCGAGGTCCTGCTGACTCTGATTTATCTGTTTCTGTTTTCCAGAGAAAGAAACATTATGCCAGCAAGTATCATAAAATGAAGGCAAACATGGTAAAATGAGAAATAAATCTGGCGAAAAATAAGATCACATTTGATATTTTAATAGTTTTTGAGGCCTTTAAAGATGTAGTGATGTCCTGAAAAACTGTCACTTCAACAAAACAGTAAATTGAATTCAAGCTGAATTGGTAGGCAAAGTAGTAACTGTCTTTTCATCGTGTCTTTAAATTAAAGTCATTTAATAAGCTCCACAGAGGAGGTGAAGTCTGACATCAGCAGCTGAATTCTTACCAGGTTCTGTTGGTCCTGTCTCCTTAATGCAAACAGAACCAGAGCTCTCTCACAGCCGACCAGAAGGTCTCCAGTCACTGGGCAACATGCCACAGCAACCGGACGCTCTGACAGAGGGATCTCAATGATCTCCATCTGTACTCCACCCCGCACAGATGCTCCACCCAGCAGGTGGCCTAACAAACGCACCCCAACACGGGCATTCTCCTGCACCTGGATGAAGAGCAACAAAAATATACATAAAATACATGCTGACAGACAACAGGTCTTCATGACCATTTGCCTATACACTATCCAGCAGAATATGCCACATTCCCATGGTACATAGATCAGCTGATAGTCTTACCACTAATAATGTCTCACTCTGTTGGAGTTGTTGAAACTACAGAGACTCACTCAGTTCTCTCTAATTATTCAGTGGTGTTACAGAGTGATGGCTCTTTACCTCATTAACAGCCACAAAAGGTCACAGGCCCAACGACAGCCAGTTTCATTTTGTCCTTTCATCAGTTTAAGTTTAAGTCCATCAGTTAACGTGAGTTAGCGACAGCTGGTATGACCCTCCTGGTCGTCATTTTAACCAGAAACACCATCGTGATGCCTGTCAGCCATCGGCGACGGCATCATTCCATCGCCCATCTCTAGTACTGTGATAAAGTATTTGTGAAAAGGGTCAGCTGCTCAGTGTGTACCTGATGGCGCCAGTTGGTGTATGCTCGCAGGTATGCGGCACCGTTCTTCTCCTCAGTGGTCACCAGGTAATCTCCTGGATGTCAGGGTGACATGAAAAGGAAGGCAAGGGTGTTAAAAGTTTGTTCCTTTTTTTGTTGCTGACCCCTTTCACTCTCTATATCACACTGTAATCACTTCTGCTAGCAGCTGCCCTGATCATATATAAAAGAAAAAAAAAGAAACAGATAAATTGCTACAGGTGGATTTCAGTATGTGTGTAGTTGCTGTTGCAGAGAAGGAGGATGACAAAGGAACAGGTGAGCTGTTTCACCTATCTTGCTGTGCTGGATGCTCCTCACAGTGCCCATGGTGGCAAAGCGACAGATGAGAGGGCAGCCCTCCTGCTCCAGACTGTAGGCCTCCACCTTAGAACAGTTCAATACAGCACAGTCAGTGTCCTACAGAAAACTGTCACCTCATTGAATTAAGACTATGAATGCTCTGATTGACAACTATCCTCACAACATTGAAGACATTTAATGAAAGGCAGCTCAGTCAGTGATTTTTTTTATCTCAATATATATATAGAGTGACTGGTCTTCAAAAATCTCAATATATATAGAGTGACTGGTCTTCAAAAACTAATCATTCACACCTCCCCATTTTCTTGGTTATTCTGTATCTATATAACAAGACAACATAGGAAGAAAGAAAGCATGCAGGGCAGACTTTTCAGTAAATATATGCATAGATATCAGCAACCTTGCATCCTCCAGTAGCCACTACAAACAATGCTCCACCTCCACAGGAGACCAGTCCAGGCTCCTGCTCCACCTGGGCCACAGAGAAGGAAGGTAGGTAATCAAGACCTGCTACTTACAGACACACAACAACAAAATACGGCTAACTAATGGTGATTATCATTAAAAGAAAAGGCAGGCATGCTTTGAATCAGGCTCAGCCAGGCTCCTTTTACCTGTACTATCTGCTGTGAGGCAAAAGGGTGGCAGTTGTAGACGTGCACCATGTTTGGTCTGTTAATGCCACAATCTCTAAACTCCACCCCTTTATCTGTGCTTCTTGGAGGTTTCATCCATCAAGACACCTACAACCACTGCAAAGAAACAGGTTTTTATGTCTCACCAGAACATAAACAGTTATTGTTAGGGTACAATTATTTATTGAGGAGGACAGGTATCATCTGGGATTTGGTTTTCACAGACACACAACTTTTCTCACTTGCCTGTTGTGGTATCAAGCTGTGCCAAGAGTGCTGCTTTTTTCCCCCACCTCAGGTAAAATATATGTAAATGTATAACACCATTACATGAGGAAAATTTGCATATGGGCATTTTCTTACTGTAAGGTATAATGTTATACATATTATAACATTCTTATGTCTTTTATTATACTTTCTGACTGATGGTGCTGCTGTTGGTCGCTGCCTGGCCAACAGGTGCAACTAAGGGTTCAGTATCTTGCCCAAGGGCACTTCAACATGTGGACTGGGGAAACCAAGAATCAAACCAGCAACCTTTTGAACGGGAGATGACCACTAACCACAGCTGCCAAACATAATATTAGAGTATAACTCAAAGTGGAGTTGCTCGTGAGACAGACCTGCGTTTTACACCAATTCACCACGTGAACTACCTTGTTAGTGAAAGCTGCTGTACAACTAAACTTGCATTTTCTTGTCTATAAAGGCAACAGTAACATATCTTTCCAAAAACACTGTCACTTTGGATAACCCACAAAGCTCGTGAGCTCAAGTTGACTGACAGCTTATTCAAAAACATTCTTCAGTAAAATGACCAGGATCATGACTCAAAACGTTGTTGTGTATGGCAACGTCTGTTGACTGCAATGTAGTCACTTCCTAAAATATCGTCATATCGTCGACATCAAAGAATTCAGTCAAAACCTATCTTAATACTGTGTTTATCTTCATCAAACTCAAATTGTGACGTTTTAAAAGTGAAAGTATCAAAATAAAGTGTTTGGGAACGACCACAGCATCGCATGCAGGTAAATCACAAAGGAAAAACACACACACAACCAACCAACCAACCACCCACCCAACAAACCATTAACGTAAATGCTGAGTTGAGCTTCCTCCCATCTCTAGCGATTTGTCAGTAGCTGAAACTGGGCTATGGCTGTGTCTGTGTGATTTTTTTGTAATTGATATCACATGCCGCAGTCTTGTGAACAGCAGCAGCCCTGGTTGCTTCTATTCTACTCAGATTAACATCACTGTTCTGTTTATTCACATTATTCTAGTAATTGATTACCTTTCACAGTCGTTACATAAAATAAAGGACAAATTATTTGCAAATTACCGTTTTCTGTTGCTTTCTGCTGTCTCTTCCTATTTGAGTGTTCACTGCGGCAGTTTATTGATTTCACTCTCTAATACAGGAAGTCAACAAAAACACAGCACCCACCCCTCTTAATTCTTATTGGCTCACGTTCCTGTCTATATTGCGCTCGATGCTATCATTGGCTGTCTATCTATCATAAACGATAAGGTTGGGTCAGCTGTTATAGTTTTTATTTTATTTTATTTTTGTTTTTTTATGCAGTACATTTTTCTGTCCTATATATGATTTCTCTTTAAAACTAAAATCGAAAAATAAAAAACAGTTCAACTTAGCAATAACGTATGATTTTTAATTAAAAAGTTACAAACGTAAGTGGGTTCACGTTAAGTGCGACATTTAAGGTAGTTTACAGTGTGAGTGTCAATCAGAACTTATGTCTATTGTACAGTTAGGTCTTGAATGGTTAAATGTCAAAGGTGTGGTCAGGGGGTCAATTTTAAAACTGCTTCACCTCGTAAACCTCATGCTGAGCATGTTGGCACATGATGCCCTCTTTGTCTTCTGTCAATGTTATGTTATGTTTTTAAACATAAAAACTACTCATAACAACCAGTCAATAAATGAAAAATTATCATAACAACCAGTCAATAAATGAAAAATTAGCTAATAGTGAACTAACTGCTAACTCTAACTGCCTAACATTTGCTAGTGTAATGTTAAGACTTTATCAGTATTTAGTTATTGAAATAAAGGATAACATTTGACAATCTGTAGCTGCATTGGAGAAAGGCAGTGTAGAAGGTATCTGGAAAAGTTAGTGTGAAAACAAGAAGTCAACTTTTTATTGGATGGGTTAGGCCAAAAATATAATGAGACATTAAGGTTCACAAAGACTGGTCCAAAATTAATTTATTTGTGTGATCCAATTACTAAATTGTGGTAAAATTTATAACATATTACACAGAGTAGACAGTTGAACAAATCTGCACTTAAAAAAAAAAACAATTATATACAGGATGTAATAGTTTTATAGCCAGTTTTACAAAGTAATATGTATTGTTTTCTTGAAATGCATGTTTAGCTTATAATTGCACAGTTTAAAATGAGAGGATCCAGCAGGATATGCACTGTAAATGGACAATAAGATCAATGCGTTCAACCTGATAGCAGAAGGGCAGTTTTACATTCAAATAATGCAGTTACTTAAAAATGCCTCAAGGTGGCAGGAACTTACAGAACAGCTAGAAGAATGCATTTTCTGAAGAAAATGAGTGTGGATGCTGAGTGCTGAAGGCTCACCCTGAAAATGCTGAAATGCCTGAAATCAATTGCTGAAACAGCTGAAGGATGAGAAGAAATGGCTGAAGTTCTTTGTTGAAATAGCAGAAGGATGAGATGCAATGCCAAACAACTGTGGAAGTTGAGAAAATGTTGACTATTTATGAAAGATGAAAAGAAAAAGGTTAATAATTATGCAAGATTAAATCAAAAGCTGAAGTTGGGAATTCTCTAAAAAAAAATCTGAGAGCTTAAAAGCATCTCAGTATCAGTTGAAGGTGTGGTGCCAAAATGAGAAGTAGAAATAAAATTGCTTCAATTTGTAAAAAGACCTTCAAGTTAACTTGCGATCTGGACTTTTATTATGAGAATCTGGCACGTTTTGGGACCTTCATGCCAAGTTAATTTGCAATCTGGGCTTTTATTTTGAAAATCTGGCTTGTTTCCAGGACTTTATATCAGGTTCAGTTACTGTCCTGGGCTTATTTTGAAAATCTGGCATGGTCACCGGTTCTGTTCATTATCTTCATGGACAGAATTTCTAGGTGTAGCCAGGGGCCGGAGGGAGTTCGGTTTGGGGACCACAGGATCTCGTCTCTGCTTTTTGCAGACGACGTTGTCCTGTTGGCCCCATCAAACCAGAACCTCTAGCGTGCACTGGGGTGGTTTGCAGCCGAGTGTGAAGCGGCTGGGATGAGAATCAGCACCTCCAAATCCGAGGCCATGGTTCTCAGTCGGAAAAGGGTGGCTTGTTCCCTTCAGGTTGGTGGCGAGTTCCTGCCTCAAGTGGAGGAGTTCAAGTATCTTGGGGTCTTGTTCACGAGTGAGGGAAGGATGGAATGGGAGATTGGGCATCTTTGCTTAGACTGCTGCCCCCGCAACCTGGTCCCGAATAAGCGGAGGAAAATGGATGGATGGATGGATGGCATGCTATGGGGCCTTCATTTGATCATAATTTGCAATCATGAGCTTTTATTTTGAAAATCTGGCTCATTTTGGGGCCTTTGTGTAATCTTAATTGGCAAGCTGGACCTGTATTTTGAAAATCTGGCACATTTTGGGGCTTTCTTGTGAGCTTAATTTGTAATCAGAGATTTTTATTTTGAAAATCTGGCATGTTATTGGGCCTTCATGTGAGCTGAAGTTACAATCAGGGGCTTTTATTTTGAAAATCTGGCATGTTTGGGGGGGCCTTATGTTAGCTTACTTAACAATCTGATGGGTTTTTTTTGAAAATCTGACATCCTATGGAGCACTCATTTCACATCAATTTATAATCTGGGGCCCTTATATTCAATATGGAGTATCCTTCAGAGTGACTTTGTGACGCCCTGATAACAACTTTCCACCACAAGCACATTCCAACCTGTGCTGGTCTGACTGACGGTGCTGTGTGGTATGTCCTGCTAGGACAGGAAAAACTAGCTGACAGTAACAAGGAGCAAAGCAAAGGAGCTGGACATTCAGTTGTTAAACTTTTTACATTGAATCTGTTTCTGAATGTTGCAGGGTTCTTATTTTGAAGGCAGACCAACCTGTGTGTGTGTGTGTGTGTGTGTGTGTGTTTGTGTGTGTGTGGGCTGTGTCACTGTGCCAATGTGTGTGTTTCCGCGCGTCACTGTATTGCTTTGATTGTGTATGTTTGGGTTTTATTTTGTGCGTGTGTTACTCTGTTGCTGTCTGTGTGTGTGTCTGTTTGTGTGGTACCAAATATACCATGGTGAACCGTGGTGATTTACAAATATCCACACTTTTGCCTCGAGGGGGTTTTCTGAATCGTTCTTTTCAATGGTACTCTATGGGAGAGTGAGGCAGCACTCTCGCTGGAATTTGCCATGTCATTCAAAAACTCTTCATCCTATTGCAATAACAAGGCCATTTTCTGATTCCTCGCAATTTTCTCTACCGTTTTCATGTATAGTTTGTGTGAAAGCTTAAAGTTGGCAGAATAACAGGAGAAAACTGGCTAAAAATTTGTGGAAAGGCTGAAATACAGAGCTAAAGTGTAGGTCATGTGACACACTAGCAGAGAAATTTCCTAAATCAACCTAAAAATTTACCTACGAGAATTCAAAATCTGTAAAAGGTATCAAAAAGCTGAATACAAGTTTAAATAGCTGAAGTTTTGCTGAATTGTTTAAAGGTCAAATGGTTTTTCTAGCTGAAAGTATGCTGAACTAGGCTGAAAGAGAAGATTTGAAGAGTTTCCCATTCATTTGAAAGGGGCAATGATTTTCTGAACAAGCCTGATGCTTTTCAGTATCCACACAATAAAGAGGCTTTAATGTGGAGTGAAAGATCCACGTATAGTTCAAACTGTGTAAGTGTTATACTGTACTGTTGTCAATGAAGGTGCTGCATCTTTTAAAATGTGCACTTTAAAATGAATGTGCTCAGTGGCACAGTGTCCAACAGATACTATAACTACTGTATGCCACAGTAAGCAGTATAAAACTGATTCAAGGGTGAAAATAAATGAAATAATATGAGATTTAATAGGAATTGTACAGTTTACCACAGAGAGTCTGTGTAGCTGGAATCAAACTTCTTTGTTTCCCCACTGGTTCATTTAGAGTGTGTGGAGGGTAAAGTATAAAGTGACTCACAGACACACATGGTATAGTGTACATATAATAATATCAATCTAAATGTTTTTTTGTTTTGTTTTGTTTTCTATCCTCCTTTTCAAATGTCCAATTACAGTACTGCTTCTGATTCACCATTAGCTTAGCAACAGTTGCTAAGCTGATGATGTCATAAGAATAGTTCCTTTGATGTGTGTAGTTCTGCACTCTACCTGAGCACTGTGGCTGTGGCTCCACTGTGGCTCCAACATTTGATCAGATACTTACTTTCTATTACAGAGAACATAATAAGTCAGTTTGCGTTAATTAGCCAATTTAACCAAAATAACAACTGAAGTTTATTGAAGAGGTTTATGCATAAAAGACCAGCTATAATGGAACAAAGCATACAGACTCAGGCTCTGCTGGATTTAATGGTGGAAACACTTCGTCCAATGACACAGTCCATTGTCCATAACATGGCTGTGGAAAAGTGTTTGGACGAGGACACACAAGCCCTGGTGACAGATATGACTCTGCAGGTTGTCCGATGTTTGGGTAAACGCTGCCATGAGGCATTTCAAAGCATAACTGAACACAGCTCTAAACAGCAAGTGCTGTCCAGTCTGGGTGGCACACTCCCTCAGGTTATTGATGAGGTTCTTGGCATTAGAACAGAGGCACACAGTGCCCAACCAGAGCCCCCATTGACCTTGACTGCACAGGAGGTTACAGAAGTTGTAAAATCGGTCCTCCCCTCTGGTGAAGACACAGCGGAGTCCATTAACGAACTGCATGTCAGTCTCTCAGGCAGAATTTGGGCCATAGTTCGTCATGCCCTACATGTGTTGAAGACAAAACTGCAGTCTATCTGTACATGTTGGCCATGTAAAAAGAGAAGAGTGTTCATCCCTGAAGAGATGAGCACAGTTAAAGGAGATTTGCAGGAGGATGAAAGACAGACCATAACTATGTCAGACTTCAGAAGCCAGGAAACGTCAGAAGTGGTCAGACTCACACCTAAATCTGTGGATGACAGTGTAGCGGAGCTGGGCTCTGTGTCCTCCCAGGAAATCAACATGATCGAGGGCCCTGCTGATACTAATGTTCAGGCGGAAAAGTTAAAAGATACAGATGATCTCTCTAACGGCCGTCTGGACTTTGAAGACCAGGAAACAGAAGTGGTCAGACTCACACCTAAATCTGTGGATGACAGTGTAGCAGAGCTGGTCTCTGTGTCCTCCCAGGAAATCAACATGATCGAGGACCCTGCTGCTACAATTGTTCAGGTGGACAAGTTGAAAGATACAGATGGTGTCTCTAGACGCCATGCGGACTTTGGACGCCAGGAAACAGAAGACTCACACCTAAATCTGTGGACGACAGTGTAGCAGAGCTGGTCTCTGTGTCCTCCCAGGAAATCAACATGATCGAGGGCCCTGCTGATATAATTGTTCAGGCGGAAAAGTTAAAAGATACAGATGATCTCTCTAATGGCCGTTTGGACTTTGAAGGCCAGGAAACATCATCAGATCAACATGAGGACGCAGCAGATCAGCTGGAACTTGAGCGCTTCCTCGAAATTCACATACTCTCAGATGACACTGCTGAGGTAACAGTTAAAATGGACAGTATGAAGGAGATAGATGCTGCTGTTCAGAAATTCACCATCACGTGTTCCCTCAATGAGGCGCACAGAATAAGTAAGATGAACTTTGTCAAGCTGTATGCCAAAGCATCATTTTATGAAATCATGGCAGAGCTACAGAAAAAATTCTTCAGCCATGTCAAGGACACCAGCGCACTACAGTCTCAAATGGCTCGAGTGACCTTGCTGTTTGAGAAACCAGCACATGAAGGTTTGCCCGGTTGCTTGGTTGTTCACAGTGGTCAGGCCCCGGCAATCACAGAGGAGCTCTGTGGTGTACTGAATGATTATGTTGATGACTTAAGATCACAGAGCATCACAAAACTAGAGGGACACACCAGACTGTCAGTTAGTCCATCAGAGAACGTCATGTGTGATGAAATAGGGAGCAGAGTGTGTCGCTTCCTTGCAAGGGTGAAGCACTGGTTCCGCACTAAGGCAAACAAGTTCGTGGAGATAGTGAGGACGTGCATAGCCAACAATCGGGCTTCTCAGTGTTCCTTGCTAAGTGAGGAGGAGTTAACTGTCACCTCTGAACAGGGAACGACAGGAGTCACCTATGATGAGGAAACAACACAATTAAAAGAATATGTGCATACAGTTATTAATAAGCTGTTTTCAAAAATTCTTAAAAAAGTAGGTGTCAAAACCACTATGGATCAAACAGATATCCGCGCCAAACTACTGTTTGATAAAATATGGGCTCTCCTGGAGTGTGAACAGATCGTCTATGATGCAAAAACACTCAAACACCTGGTCAAAAATGTCTACAAGGACATCTACAAACAATTCAGGAAGCCAAGCACTGTGTTCCAACTGTGTATTAATGAAACACCATTTGAAGATTACATCATCTCCACTCTCCAAAAGCACATAATCAAGCCACCAGTGAAAAGCAGCAAAATTTGCACGTTCTTTTCCAATGTGCGCAAGTTCATCTGCAAGCCCTTCCGGAAGTAATTCATCTCAGAAAAAAATATTTCATGGTGGGGAGTATCTTCTCCTTCTCCTTGCTTTGTGGGTTTTTACTCCAGGTGCTCCGGTTTTCTCTCACTTTAAAGTGTCTGAACAAGGAATAAATCATCACTCTAAATTAACTGATTGATAAATAACTGTTGAAAATGTAAAAATAAAATACAAAATAAATTTCTGCTCATTTTTCATTATTTTCATTCATACATGTAAATATGAATCTACTAATTTATTTGAGCACCAGCACTGGTGTTAAAGTCCAAGTCATGACCCAAAATAGTGACAGCAGTAGAAATGTTAGGTCTGTGAAGCTCTTTGTTTGCAGTTGCTTCCTGTTCGTGTTTACACAGCCAATTAACCTGTCATAAACCACTGTCTGCTGAGATGCACAGTATGACATTTATGTAAAACAGGTATGATGTTAGGAGACCTGAAAAAACTGTAAGCACAAGTGCCTAAAATCAGCCATCTTTAACTGTTTTAAACCTCTTTTAGTCATGTGCATTATGACTGTCTCTGAAGTAAAAGTAGCATGAAGGAGGCTGGGAATTAGCATGCACGGCTGGACAGCGTGAACTGGATTAGAAATCAGTCACACTCACAATTCAAGACGCTGTGACAAACAATCTTCATTTCCTCTTCCATGAATAAAAATCTGTTGGTTATTAAGTTTAAGTTGAATTTAAAAAGACTGGAAAAGAGAATCAGAGAAGAGGAGAGAGAAACAGCAAAACAGGTAAAGATAAGGAAGAGTTGAGAAAAGAGAGAAAGACAAAGAAAGATAAACCCAGAAGAGTTTGTGTTGGAGTCAGTTATAGAAGAAGAGAGGAGGAAAGGAAACAAGTGTAGCCAGGAGGAAAGAGAAATAGTGAATAACTAGAAGAATGCATTTTCTGAAGAAAATGTGTGTGGATGCTGACTGCTGAAGGATTGCCCTGAAAATGCTGGAAAGCCTTGTTGAAACAGCTGAAGGATGAGAAGAAATGGCTGAAGTTCTTTGTTGAAATAGCAGAAGGATGAGATGCAATGCCAAACAACTGTGGAAGTTGAGAAAATGTTGACTATTTATGAAAGATGAAAAGAAAAAGGTTAATAATTATGCAAGATTAAATCAAAAGCTGAAGTTGGGAATTCTCTAAAAAAATCTGAGAGCTTAAAAGCATCTCAGTATCAGTTGAAGGTGTGGTGCCAAAATGAGAAGTAGAAATAAAATTGCTTCAATTTGTAAAAAGGCTTTCAGGTTAACTTGCGATCTGGGCTTTTATTTTGAGAATCTGGCACATTTTGGGACCTTCACGCCAAGTTAATTTGCAATCTGGGCTTTTATTTTGAAAATCTGACATGTCACGGGGCCCTTGTGTGGGCGATGAAACAATCAGGTGGCTTTATTTTGAAAATCTGGCATGCGTTGGGGCCTTCATTTGAACATAATTTGCTGTTGGGGTCTTTTATTTTGAAACGCTGCTGTGCTTTGGGGCCTTCATGTGAGCCTAATTTGCAATTAATGGCTTTTATTTTGAAAATCCAGCACATTTTGGGGCCCTCGTGAAGTTAATTTGTTATGTACAAATGTACATTGTGCATCCACACAATGAGTCAAAAAAGGAGCTAGGACACAAAATGTATTTGCACATGCAAATGATAAGCCAAAACACATTAATTTGGCACAAGAACAATCTGAAAAAAATGCATGTACAAAGGGGCACATTACAATACAAGGTTTTTCGGTGTTTTTTGTATGGCCTTTATTTTGTAGCTTCCTCTAAGAAGTAAGTATTTTAGTTTAAAAGGACGGTGGCCAGATGTGTAAAGATAGGATTGACGGTAACAGAAAAGTAACAAAGATAAATATATGTAACGAATGAAGCAAATGTGTTTGGTGTGAAATGGTATTGATACTGGAGAAGTTTAGGATCTTTTTTTCTTTTTTTTTAAAACTTACGTGTTGGCAATCTAAAGCTCTTACAGGGGTTATATTAATTTAAAATCCCCAGGATACATGAACAACATACTAACATTACTTCAGTAAATTACAGCTTTACATTCTGAAGGGAAGCTGACATTTTTTTCCACTGTGATTTTAGTGGCATTGAGTAGTTTTAGCACTGGAGCAATAATAATGCAGGGGGTCACATTTGTGAAAGAGCCCCAACAGGTGACACCCTTTATCTGTTCGGATGATAAATAACAACACATTTGCGTTACCTTGAGCTACAGTGACTCCTCCTTGTTCTGTTACCTTACCACCTTTACGTCACGTTTATTGTTGCCATTCTGAATCATAATTGAATGTGCTGCGTTTAATCTCAGCGCGTAAAGGCAGCATCCCTCCCTCCTTCCCTCTGTGCTGACAGGTATTTTAGGGCCATGGCCTTCTGTAGGCTTCAGTTGGGCTTTCGACAGCAGTTCAAGTTGATGTTTTTCGCAGATTAAAACTTTGCAGTGACCAGCCCAACGTGCCAAAAGGAGGGGACTACAATCAGCGGTCCGACCGGTCTCCCACATCAGCTCTGCAATCCTCAGCCAGCGTACAGACTGCATGCAGCAGTCCGCCGCTCCGCCTGTGCGTCTCTGTCGCCAGTCAGCTCTCGCAAAGTAAGGTTTATTCTTCACTTAAATGGTGGACACTGTGTGATTTATGAACAGTTATAATGCTATAAAGTAGTTAAAGAATGTAACCGTCGCGACCTTAATTTGTCAGGGTGCAGAATTTGCGGTGTTAATGACTGATGATTTGCAACTTGAAAGTGTTCGGTGGCCAGTTCAAATCAGGGAAAACGTCAAGGCGTTTGGGACCAAAGTAAAATTAAAGCAAACCTGTTTTGCATCATGAAGCTAACTTCTTGCCCATATGTTTTATAGGCTGCATTTTGTTCTAGTAATTTACTTTCAGATACTGTAGATCATTATAGAGCTCCTGCTTGTCACTTAAGATTCGGGATGGGATTGCATGAAACAGAGTTACACCGTGCAGTGAATACCGTAAAAAGATTCTTTTATTGTAACCAAAAGGGATTCAGATGATCTAACTGTTATACAGTACTTCTAAGCTTTTTGCACGTTTATAGCGCAGCTCTGCAGAAGCCAGGCAGCTCTCCTTAGGAATGCCCTTACCTCAGAGCTGAGTCATGCAAATTATACCTCCTCTCTCTTTCTCCCATCACCCTGTCTTTGAGCTCTTATCACCAGGCTGTAATCATTTAATCTCAAACATCATTTACATTTGATAAGTCCAATTTTTAAAGCATGGATTCTCAAAAAAAGTTGGTTCATAACACCTGTCTGAAAAAGGACATTACAAATGATCTGATAAAATATTCATGAAACCAGTGACATTTTCAGAACAGGAGTAGAGGAAATCATTATTAGTCATTCAAATTTCCAAGAAAGCTGACCTGAAATGGCCAGGTCTTTCAAGTTCAATGCTCAAAACACGCTGCCAAGATTTCCCCAATTTTAAACAAATAAAATTATTGAATTCCATACAAGTGATGACTAGTTGCGATTTGTACATGTCTGCACATTGACAGGGCAGCTGCAAGTAGTAAAGCAGAAATGTGTTGGCTCACACCTACTGAACATATTTTGGAGTTGGAAGTAAGATTGATCAAACCTGATTTTAGGATGAAATAAATCTTAGTTGTATCAAAAATGTCAGACTAATTTTGTCAGTCTAGTGATGTGAGAGTGATGAGCTCTGATCTGACCTTTGGACATGTGATGTCACTACTCAGATCCATAATAATACGATCCCACTTCACTATGACACTATACTACAATGCATGATTTTATGAGGTTAAATTATACTGCCAAAGTGTTTTCCTGTTTCCCTCAGGGCTTGTAAAAGAAACACAGAGACACTTTTATCTGAATACCCAAGGAAGCAGAAAAGGTAATCAGCAAATGAAAACTGCAGATGTTGTGGTGCAGTGTGATTGGAGCCCTTTTGCCTGCAGCACAGACAGTGAAAGTCATTTAGCATTTTACACAAACAAGATGTTTGCTGCTGTGTGGCTACTTAGCTACAAGCCATGATTGATACGCGCATGTAACAGATAGTGTGATAACTTCATGAAGCTAACGATCTCATTCACCCCTCTGGAAATGGTTTTTAGTCTCAGCTCCCATACTGTATGCACATGTGCACCAAATGTTCATATTAATGCCTTATAGAGAGGTCACAGTGCTCCCTTCATTTTTGTGCTCAGGTCAAATTTGCACTGAGCACAGAAGGAAACATAATAGTTATATAGTTCTTGTTTTTGATGTGGCTCAGTCACATCATCTGCTAAATAAAGAAATACACAGGACAGTATCACCATAATTCTTCATTTTCCACTGACTTACAGTGGCTTTATATCACAACTACATGGTCATTTTATATTGTCTTCAAAACTTTGTTATATGCTAAATGTTTATTTATTTACATTTGATGCAGCTTAATTCAGTTGGTTGGATTGGGTTAGTCTAATGTGATTGGCAAAATGGATGCCCTTGGACTATAAAAGGCAGCCAATGCAGGCATTAGAGAGACAGAGAGAAAGAGAGTGGGTGAAATTGTCCTCTGCTGTCTTGGCTGTTCTGGACATTAGGTTTGTTGTTTGCCGTACATGCTTTGGTATTTGTTGAGTGTTTGTCACATACTCAGGCGTGTTTAGACCATTAATTAAATGGGATGCTGGAATTTCTTCTATTTATATTCCTACAATAAAATGAACACCATGATGGTGCTGTAGAGAAATGTGGTCATGGGAAACGGCTGAGGTCAAACCAACAGGGAGAGGAGGGGAGTGGGAGGCTGGGTTGTTCTGGACGGAAGAAGAATCCTCTAGGGACAGAGTACAAGTTCAGGTTTTTGACATTGAACTTGTCCTCACTGCTCACTTGTCTTCTACTCATCAGTGCTGACCTCTGCTCTCACCCTGTCAGCACTATTGGGAATGTGGACACGAATTGAAGGGTTACACATGATGAAGCCTTTCACTTTGGCCAATTGGTGGCATCCCTACTCAGCAGCTCCTGTCTTAGGAGGATATACAGTGTTTGGTTTTAAGTCCAGAAAAGAATATCTGACCTCCCCAAAGGACATGCAACAAGTGCATAGTTTTTTCTCTCTCTTCTTTTTTGTGTCTAACAAGCAGTTTCCCTTAAACTTGTTTCCTTTGACTGAGTCTTCAGATTAAATCTCAGTCTTTATTAACATGTCTGGAAAGGTTTTGTGATCATTCAAGATTTTTCACCAAGCCATTTGGAGCCTTGTGGAAACCTCTCACAACATCAGGGAAAAGCTTCAACACATTTAAATGTCATGCAGTTGTTCACTAGTTTGCGTTGTTAAAAGGATCATCTGGCTGAAAGATGCTCTGGAAGCTCTTGGTATCGAGAGCTGTACACAGCCGCCGAGCAGCCAACACAGGTTTCATTCATCCTCTTTGCTGCACAAGCTTCTCAATTAACCAGAATCATTATATTCTAAAACTTCGTAGCAGACTTGGTTCCCTCATTCAGAGGGAACTGTTACGTGGGCTGTTTTTCCTCTGAAATGCTTTTAAATTTGTGACATGGGCTGGTGAGCAAAGTACAGTATATTGAAGTGTGTGTGTCTGTGGCTGGATAGTAAAATGTGTTCATTTATGTTTTATGTTTATAAAAACTGGGGTCCAAAAATTAGGCATTATTACTCATTTTAAAACAAACAGTATAACTTATGCAACTCTATAGGAACACACTGTGACACTACTTAAAACTAGCAGCTTCAGTCATTCTTACAGTATGGTGTCCAATATTCTTTTCAGTGGAACAGTAGTGACATCTTTTGCTCAGAAAAGGTCAACATTTACTTAGTGGGGGGTATACAGATAAACTTTAGCATACATCCTGTATACACAATGCAACTGATGTAATGGATAAGCATTAGTTGCAACAGTAGTTTATTTAGCAAGTTACAGTGGTTCTTCTCCAGTAGTATTTAGGAAGATGATTTAACTTGATGGATGAACTGGGCAGTAAAAGTAGTTAGTGTACATATTTACAAAATTAGCATAAAGTGGATCTAACATACCATAATGAAAAGGCCATTAATGCCAATGACTCTCCAAGTATGTACTGTTGATAATGTGTGTGCACTAGAGTGCATGACACACTAACAGTGAGTAACACTGCTCTTACAGTGTGGCAACACACACAGATAACAGGTCTCCATTTCTGTTCTGTTCTCTGTAAACATCAGACATTGTTTTAGAGACGTACATTTAAAGTACAAATTTGAAAATGTACAGTATCTATATATTGGATTTTTGCATGAAGATGAAGTACCTTGAATTAAGTGCTTGTTCTGATGCCTGCTGCTGTACTGAGTAAACGCTAATGGCTGGTGGGACATAGAGGTTATCCATTCTCAAAATGACCTCCATTTCCCCATTGGGGTGATCGGGGAAAAGGCTTTAGACACTTGCAGGAGTCCATATACTGTATGAATGGCTCCTCTAATCTACATCATAATAAGCTCGTACATTAGACTGATTTGATTTTGTGTGCGGTGATGTCTACTAACCTTTAGTGACAGTGAGCAACATTATGTTCCTCTCTGTGACGTCACCTAATATAATTGGGTGGGTTGTGAGTCTCACTGCACATGCTCAGTCACCGCCTCTTTGCCTGTTGTCCTGACTTTACAAAGACATGTCCCCAGACACGTGCATGAATGCAAACACACAAAACATAATGACAGCAACATCCCCTACATGTATGTGTGCCCTGACACCCATGTAACACAAGACACAAAGGCCACAATGACACTAACAACACTACTTGACAACACACAGGTATTCATACATAGCAGAGAAAGTCATTGTATCAATCAATAGAAATTTGTTTCCTATTGAATCTGAACATTATTTCCATATAAATCTGATCTTCTTCTTTTTTGGGATTTGCAGATTATAATACTGTGAGTGACTATTTGTTCTAAATTCAGTTGATTCCTTTATGCTATCGCTGTTTCAGGTCCCATCTGAAAGGAGAAAGTGCCAGTGTGTGTTTCCATCTGAATACATGTCTGTCTCTGTCTGTCACCATGAAGCACCAGTCTATCTCCCGGTGGCTGAGCCAGCTGGGACTGCCACAATACTGCACAGCGCTGGAACAGGAATATGATGGTGTAGAGGTAATACACGCACAAACAACATCTTCAGCTTTCTGTTTTTAAGACAATTCTTACCTAGGTCGCAGGAACCAGTCACAAAGTAATCAACAAATCATCTGTCCGAGACTGAAGAAAACCATTTTACACAGGTACTTAAACCTTTGGAAACTGTTTATCAATGTTAAGTATAGCTTGTTAACACCATCAGTCAATCCTGTAAATTTTGTTTTAAATCATATAAAACCCTGCAGTTTTAAGTTTCTAAAACCGTTGCATTGCTTTCCAGTTAGAAAACTTAAAACACCCAAAGACATCTCAGTGATTAGTCGCAGTGCACCTAGATTGATGCCAGTAGGAGTGGAGGAGGGGACAGAGCGGAGTAGTGGCATCCTTTTAGCAAGAAGGTTCTCGTCATGAGAGGCTGTGGCATTAATAATACAGTGCAGACACAGCAAAGGAAAAGACACTCACCGGATTCAATAGATAACAGTGACACCATCTGAATGTGAATATGTTTGAAAATAGTTTATTGTCATTTGGGTGAACTGACGCTTTAACACATCTGTTTTGGAAGGGTAGATCAGTAAAAATGTGATAAAACAATCTTTTACAAGAACATGTTTTTAGTGTGGCAAAGCCCACTGGAAGGAGAATTGCTGTTAAGAGCGTTCCCCATAACAGCCTAATAAAACTTCATCACAGGCCCATTCGACTGAATGGACAGTGGTGTGGAGGCTGTTTTACCATCCAGCCACTTCATTCTGAATGTTACATGACCATTGGTTAGGAGAGGAGATTGATTAGCCAATAAGACATGAACTACTTTATTAACTTCTTATAATGTTTACCCAGAAGGCATTGGTGTAATTAGCAAAGGCATAGAATGGGGGAAAAGGTGAAAGTGACAAGGAGGTACAGACAAAACAAGGTGAAAAGAGAATGTTATTCTAGTGTCATTTAACCATAATGGATAAAAAATTCTTCATACACAAAAACTTCAAAATTCCACAGTTATAATTACTTTGAGATTAAATCTACGTGTTACCGGTAACTTTTATTGTGTACTGAATCAGATTTCTTCACTTCACAGGAATATTTCTCTAAGTTGTTAAAAATATATGTGTGAAACCGGTGACTGGAGCTACTGGCAGTTCTTTTAATCATACCTGTGCAGATTTATTGCAGCAGTAGGTATGATTAAAAGAACTGCCAGTCAAACTCTAACCCATCCCGGACCAGCCTCCATGTATAATAAGCTCAGCACAGAGTCGCTAACCTCTCACTGAATATTATGACAACGTGTGCCTCAGTGCCTCCTAGTCATCCAGGCTGCTTGTTAACACAACACTGTGGTAAAACCAACTCAGTCAGCGTCAGTATTGCTCCCAACAGCTGCATGCCAAAGAGCATCTCCTAGCTCTGATTCATTTCAATATAGTGGCACATATTTGTTTGTCACTTGGCTTTGACTTACAAAGCACACACAAGTATAGAAAGCAGTGACAAAATCCCCACCAGGGATTCTACCCAAAGCCACACTGAATATATAGCTTTTGGTCAGTGGCGCTAGTGCTCTCTATTGCAGCCCCACCTTATCCTTTAGACTGTGTCCATGCTGCAGGCAGAAGAGTCACAGAAAATCAAGGTTTTAAAAAATTACAGCCACATGAGGAAATATGTTAATGCCCAAAATGGTCCCTGCATCTCTTCTGCCATTCATTCACTTGCATTTTCACTGTTGCAACAACATTCACACAGTCAAAACCAACATTCACAAGTGTTCTGTCAGCTCTCCGCAGGACTGCCATGAGAGGTCATGGAGTTGTTCAGCTCTGCATGATCTAGGAAAAAAAAAAGAACAGAGAAAACATGTCAGCTTGCTGTTGGACATGAGAGAGACGAGAACGACAGAGGGAGGGGGAGCTGTGTCTCACACATACACACACACACACACAGGACAGTGAGTTGTGAGAGTGAGAGAAAAGGGGAGGCCTGCAACAAAGACCTGTGGCCAAATTCAAACTATGGACACTGCGCACACCAACATGCATCTGCACACAGGCGCCTGCTGAAACCACTCAGCCATATGGGCATGCTGTGTGTTGCTTGTGTAGTTGGCTACTTTGGTTTTCAGGTGTGTGTGTGTGTGTGTGTGGTTGCTGTATGTGACTGTAACTTGATTGTGTGATTTGCCTGGTGTACATGAATGTGTGCGAGTGTATTCATGGGGTTTCCCACTGTATGTTTGTATGATCTAAATAAAGCAGTGTTTGTGATGAACTACGAGAATGGCCATATTGTTGAGAAACTAAAACAACAAGGCCTTGGTTTGAGCTGGGAGCGGGGAGTGATGACACAGTGTGTGACATTTGCATCTGCCTGTGTGTTTTTGTCTTGTTCCATTATGGTACAAGGTTGAGTTCTGGTTTAAAGACTTTGTGGCTCTCCCTCACTGCGCTCTTTCAGGGGTCATTTACGTTAATACATCAGTGGTTTCTCTATATTTTTGTCCTCCCCAGCTACATAAATGAGAGGGTCAGAATATTAGGAACACCTCTGAATATACGTAATGTAGTCCAGTCCAATAATAAACATATAATTGAATTTATACATTTGACAATTTCACCAAAAAGCTGAAACACTTTGAGGTTCATAAATACAGATGCTAAGGCGGAAGTGTTGCATTGAGATGTGACTGTTAAAGTGGCTGGCCAGTGTATTTGGGGATATGAAGGGGGGACAGACAGAAGAAGGGAGGCAGCTAAAGGGAGCTGCACACTAGGCTGTTGATTCTCAGTTAACATTACAGTACAGTTGAATAAACTATTGCTCAGATATATAAGTTCACAGGTTTTTATAGAGCAACGTCACATTAACTCTGTTTGTGTTTTTGTTTTCCAGGACCTGTTCCAGCTCTCAGAGTATGACCTCTTGGAGCTTGGTGTCCATAATCACCTCCACCGCCTGCACCTTCTCACTTCTTTACGCCTCCTCCAGGAGCGGGAGAGGAGGAGAGGTATTCAACACCCCCACACACAGATACATGGTTGAGCAAACATCTTTCCTTATCACTTCCATCAGCTTGTTGATTCTGGCTTCTTGTTTGATTCCCCAAGTTTCCTTTTCTCAGTCAGTCTCCTGGTGTACCTAGAGAGCAGACAGATGGAGACGGATAGCATTAGTGTCATGTAAAGACATGCTGAGGCCTGGGGGGGTCTTCTGCTGGTGGTGGGGGGTTGTCTGGTGGAGGATAAAATTGTGTCACACATGCACACACAAATGTGAAGACATCCAAAGCTGTCAGTAAGTGAGGAGAGCGTTGAGGCCTGCAGTCCTGCTGGGTTTAATCACTTCTAGCAGTGTGTGTATGCATGCATGGATGTGTGTATAGATCTGTGTGTGTGTGTGTGACAGGCTGCTTTGTTTGCTCAGTTTCCCATGCGTTATACTGTGAAATCCAAGTGTTGTCTTGGTGACTTAGCTGTACATCAGTCCAGTTGATGCCAAGTGTAGAAATGATTTTATTTAACCTTCAGGCACTACTGTGTAATACAGGAAGAGTTCACCTGTTGACCAGTGCTGCTGTTTCTAACGATGAATGCAGAACATCAAAAATGCTGTTTGCATGAGCAAAATAACTAAATTGAAACAATGCATCACATTTGCTTTAATAACAGCAGGATGCACAAGTCCAAAAAGAGGAAGCACATAGTTAACCCAGCAATTTGCTGGCCCATCTGAAGTGGAGTGTCCTTAGAAACAAAAACAGCCCTCAAGCTGTGTCGAATATGAAAACAAGTCATTCAGAGCACCACATAGCAGATGCTAAGTTTTGTCCAAATTCTAATTTATTACCAATCCTTTCTTTTATAGGAGTGTTGAGACGATTAAACTGTTTGAAGCCATATAAATCCGAAGTAAAAATAGTTTTAAAAAAGGGGGTTTCAGATACTTTATAAAAACATGTAACATGTTTGAGAGATGAAAAGCCTGTAGACATTTTAGCCTTAAACCCTCTAATTGTAAAAGCTCTGATGACTGATTGACAAAAAGCTTAAATGTTGGAGGAGCATTTTCCTTCCATGTTAGCAAAGCAAGCAAAAGCAACGCTTGTTTAAATACCAACTTTCTAAGCCCAGGTTACAAAGTGCTTTACAATAAAGCAAAGCAAAAAGAATAAAATAAACAAGAGCAACAAACAACTAAATAATTTCAAGATACGTTTCAGCAAAGTAGTGAATCAGTTAGTATTTTCCATTTGTTATCCAGAGAACGTTCAGGATTGTGATTAAGAACATTTTAAACAAGCCAGAAATGTATAATATTATAATTGAATGGCCTGAAGTTATGATAACAAATAATGAGCCATAATATGAAAAGAGATGAATAGGATTTTTACTGTCTACTATGCATTACACACTCAGAAACGCTTTATATATGCACTGGCAAATCTTTTACCACTGTTTTCAATTTTTTTTTATCGTTTTCTACTTCAGTATTTTTTCTTCTTCTTGAGTTTGTGATTTGTGTTTTTGAATTTTCAGCTTGTCTCTGTACTAAAGTCTGGCTTTCCTTGACGTGTCCAGATAGATGGCTGACATTTAGTTGCCTGCGGATGGTAAAAACATAATAAAAATATCTATACCTAGAGATGCCACACTGCCACCAACACAACATCACAACAAGCGATGTGAGATCACTGTGTGACCAGCAGTAGAGCCCCGACCTGCAGGTTGAGAACCGTTGCTGAGGTGAAACAGCCTCAAGTTGAAATCACTCAGTCACCAGCTACTGTGGTATTATCTGTCTGCCTGGCATTCTGCCACCCCTATCATTAACACAAAAGCCAGATTTGTTCAGCTAACGGTGTCCTTTACACACATGCACACGCACACACACACTCACACTACACAGCACACGCATGCAGCGTCTTTCAAAAATGCCAACTCAACATTTGACCCAGATGCATTCCAGTGAGAGCAGCTTTAGGATATAACACATGCACACACTCTGTCCAGGCACATATTCATTCATCATATTACTCTTCGTTGGCTACAGTATAGGATTAAATGGCTTGAACATCAATCTGAGTGTGTGTGTGAGTGTGTGTGCCAGTTAAATTCCTCAATGACAGGGATTAAAATGCAGCTGAAAGTAAAGATGCTCCAATTAGAGGGTGAAATATGATGCATCAGTAAACCCCGTAGTCACTCACTCGTATTTCACATATTTGAGGTATTTTAGTTTGAGGTTATGTTTACAGCTGTTGGCTGTGGTGTTGAGGCTGTTCTGTGGATGCTCATTATGTTCAAAAGATTAACTGTAACCTTAGAATCGTAATTTTAAGTTCAAAATGCATCTGAAATGTCAGATTATTACCACATTTATTAGCATTGATGCTAAGTAGCAGTCTGGTGCTTGATTAAAATGACAGTGGTCCATTGTCTGTATCTACACTGAAGCACATACGGCAATCATGAAATCAAGTAATACTTTTTAAAGCTGTTTTAGATTCAGTAAACTTCCCTCTGTACCTTTGCAAACTTATTTTAAGAAGCTCATTTTCCAGTTGTAATCAAACATCATGAGACACATCTGGCTACCCCTAGCATTCAGACAGCGGTGGGAAAGAAAGCTTTCATGTTTTCTGCTCCGAGAGGTTGCAGAGGGAAGTTAAATAGGTGAATTTGGTGTCACTGACTGAATTCAAGTCAATTCGGTGGTGAATGATTCCTTTTCTGCTCTTATGTGTTTTTGCTCATTTTAACCGTTGGCACTGATGCTGTACATCATCACTCTGTTTTTAGCTTTTGTTTTAGCTTTGCTTATCTGGAGAGTATTAAAAATTGCAGCATTTACATACATTAAACACAGTTCTCCAGTCAAAAATGCTGAACTCCCTAAAGACTCCTGTTTGCTGCTCACCAAATAGACACCCCTTATGCCAAAGCAAGTGGATTGTATATGCAAGTTCCCTCTCAATGTATTTACTTAAATAAGTATCTGAGTAATGTAAAGAGGATTAATATCAGACAACTGTAATCAAGGGTTTAGGAAGGGCAGGCACTTACACTGTGCACATGGAGCTAGAACTGTCACAGCAGATAGTAGTGGTTTTTCTGGATTCTGTCTTTGAACACAGCTCTTCGGTGACCTGTTTGTGATGCCATGTATTCATAGCGTGGAGGAATATATCACCTTTCAAAAAACAAACACTAATGTGGGGATAAGTTTAAAGGCAATGTGACAGTACACACTGACAGAATACTGCTACACTATGCCATGCTAAACATGTTTTCCATTGTGTTTGTTTGAGAGAGAGCGAGCAGGTGTTTAATGCAGACAGTTTGTTTTCTTGTTTGTGTCCCTGGTGGGAAGTGGTGTTGCCATGGTGGCAGAGTTGTTGTGTGGGCAGTTGTGTGGTTTGTGGATCAGAGATAGATCTTCTCTTTCATGTTTACAATTCCACACATTCACAGCTGGTGACTGACTCAAACTATCACTGAGCTGTTGGTGGCTCAGTGTTTATCTGACATTATGAAAGGCAGATGTTCATTCACCCATTTACCTGCCCCAACAAATTTAAAGCCAATGTAGATTCTACATTTGGACCTGCTAGTATTATCTTTCTCTTCTGTTGACCGGATTGTTAGTTATAGTTAACAACCTCTGGGGCAAATACAGACCGCATTTTTGACAAGCTGAGAGTTATTAATTAATATCTGAGATCTATTGTATATCGGTGTCAAAAGAATGAATGCATTTATGTAAAGCGAGGACCAAAATGAAATGATCTCAAATTCAGTCTGTACTATATCAGCCTCCTCCCGTTTTCCCTTTGTCCCTTCAATGCAGCAGCAACAACAGCAGCATCTCTGTGCAGATGGATAACATTTAATGTCATATTAACATAATGCATAAAAATACAGAATTAAACTTTTGTCAGGGTTATGCACAGTTAACCTCTGCTTGTGTGCAGAGATGATTATTTTTTACTTCATGACCTTTACATATTAGATAATTTACAAGCTGAACCAGGATAATCTCTTAAGAAGTGATAAGCTCATCAACATGACCTAGAGTTAACACTGCACATGCTATAAACATCGTCCTGTTTCACGAACTTAGCTATCAGCATTCTACTGTTATCGCTTGTATTTCAAGACGGGGAAGATCCAGTTCCCGGACTTTGACTGAAAAAACATAAGAACATCCAAAAAATGTAAATACTTAAGGAAAAAGTGAGGATTGCGACACTGGGGAGCCTCCTTTCTCTTTTGCAAAGTTTTAAGAAATTTTGCTAAAAAGAGGGCAAACAAACTTTGCAATTTACAGGATTTTTTTTTGCACCATGTAACATCCATCCATTATCTTTACCGCTTAGTCCTGAATAGGGTTGCAGGGGGGCTGGAACCTATCCCAGCTGACACTGGGCGAGAGGCGGGGTCCACCCTGGACAGGTCACTAGTCTATCACAGGGCTGACACATAGAAAAACAACCACACACACTCATACTCACTCCTACGGGCAATTTAGAGTCACCAGTCAACCAAAGCTTCTTGTCTTTGGACTGTGGGAGGAAGCCGGAGCACCCGGAGAGAACCCATGCAGGGAGAACATGCAGACTCCACTCCATTGTGTGAATGTCAACATCACCTACATCCATAGTAATAACTGACAAAATAAATCTAAAGACTTGCCCAATCTGCTATTTTTGGTGCAGTATATAATAATTAAATGAATACAGTGGTATGTGTAACATTGCATATTGCCCCTTATAAAAACATTACAGTAACTCTGTTACTAAAGGAGAATCCGCCCAGAATTTATATCACTTTGTTACAACTGTTCTAGGCCACCATAAGTTGCAGCCTTTACAGATTCACATTATGTACAAGCTGCTATGATTCATTAGTGATGCTCGTGTCAAAATCTGCATCATTTTGAGGTTAATGACAATAACTGACAAGATTCCTGTGGATCAGCTGTTCACACTGATATTCCACAGAAATCATGATAACATGAATCAGAACATGTAGATTTCATTCTACCTGAACAAACAGGTTTGGTCTACTAATAGGTTTTGATTTTTGTAACACCCTGAGGCTGCAACCAAGGGAACGAGGCTTAGACACTGAACTGTTTACACTTAACACGCTTCTGATCAGAAACGCACATAGAAACATAAATGTGTCTACAGATCTAAAAGGGAATAAGGGAGTGGAGATGAAGAAAAGCAGGGAGGGAGTGGGAGATGATGAGTAAATGGAATGAGGGGGAGAAAAATGAAGAGGCGAGGAGAGGATGAAATTGGAAAAAAACATTTTGTGGCACAGTCCATATTTTCCTTCTGGGGAATACTAGAAAAGTCTACATGTAAAGAAACCAAATCAAACATTTCTTAACAAGTGTAATCAACCAGTAACAGCCAAATCCAGTTATTCACAGGTGGCAGCTCCAGTAGGAGGGGAAGCCAAATCCATCTATTTAATGGTTTGGGAAACACTGGCGCCTGTATATAGATCGGGGGTCAGTGTCTGGAAGTGAGTGACTCAGCAAGGAGTTGTGCCAATGCGCTCTGCCTCCTGAGTGTCAGTGTGGCGGAGGACGGCTTGGCCTGGGGATTCGCATTAACGGGAAGTACAGGAAATGGCTGTATTGGTATGGTGGTATGGTGGGGGTTCAGGTGATCCAGGAGATGATTACAGGTTACACATCTGACTCACTGCACAGCTTCCTGAAAATATCACCCTCACACACACGAAGCTGCAGGAATTTTTACAAGCCTTACAGAGGGGAAAAATAAAATTCTGCTTTGGCTGGATATTTTTTTATAGCGCAGCAGTTCAGGAGTGATTCTAAGGCTGGTTTTATCTTTCAGGCTGTGTTTCTGCTCACAGTATTTGTGATTATGAATAGACAACAATGTCATTGATTAGATCATGGTTACCTAATGCCTCATGATCTTTATATTACACTGAGTCAATTCACCATTATGTCCTGTGGTTTGTTAGAAGTATGCTAGTTGTAGTTTTAGCAGTGACGTGGCCTTCCCTTAGTAACTAGTTTTGGCAAACATTTGTGGACCTCGTGCTGAAAATGTGAAGGAATTTGAATAAAAATACAACCTTAATGTGAAGCCAAATCTGCTGGTAAACTCCTCACCACTGCTTGCACGTCCATTAGCTGTGATTTTCACTTTTTATATTGCTTTAGCACAGTGGTCCCCAACCCCCGGGCCGCGGACCGGTACCGGTCCGTGGATCAATTGGTACCGGGCCGCACAAGAAATCATTAATGATTTCCGTTTTATTTATTATCTGAGTCTGAACGATCTTTTATTTTGAAAAAATAACCGAGTGACCGAGATGTAACCGAGAGAATGCGGTCACTTGAGCGCCAAAACTGGCTTACTTGTGGACATATTCAGCCTGTTCAATGAACTCAATCTGTCACTTCAGGGGAAAATGACAACTGTCTTCAAGTTGGCAGATAAAGTAGCTGCATTTAAAGCCAAACTGGATTTGTGGGGACGGCGCGTCAACAGAGGCATTTTGGACATGTTTCAAACATGAGACTTTGGGTGAGACTGAGCCTGAGTCTTCATTCTCCCAGCTGGTGCACGATCACATGTCTTTGCTTTTAAAAGAGTTCGAGCGCTACTTCCCAACCACAAAGGACCCACGAACTGCCAAGGAAGGGATCCGCAACCCATTTGTCAACAAACCAGGTGAATCCAGCATGTCTGTGTGTCAAGCGTTCACCGGTCCGCAGTGATAAAAAGGTTGGGGACCACTGCTTTAGCAAGTGTAGGTTGCGAAAACTATACCATATTTCACAAGAAAAAAAATGATAAAAGATAAAACTATAATATTGTGACATTTGTTTCCTAGTCCATCCCTTCCCACCTCCTCCATGTACATCTCATGACCCCCCTGTGGGTGCCCCAACTGCTAGGACTGGAACCACTGCCATAAAACAATAATACTGATGAAAATAAATAATTTGGACCCCATGCATTTTGTTGTGGGTTTTACTCACTAAGACAATAGCTGTGATCTTTGTCAGAAAGGCAGGAAGTGGGAGTGGCCAGACAACTGCACAGTTTGTAAACAAGCCTGATGTTTAACCATTTAATCTGAAGCACTTCTTTGGAAATAAGCCAAATGTTAGCACACTCTATTGCAAAGCTAAATGGGACAACATAACTGCAGGAGGTAGTCATCAGTAAACCAGAGCAGAAAATCAGTGTTTAATAGATGTTCACTGCTCTTTCTTTTTTATATTAACATGCTACCTACTGGACTGTGTTCTGCTGTTGCTGTGTTTCCAAATTTCAGAAAATAAATACTTCTCAAAGCATTAATATCTACTTCAATCTAGGCCACATCAGCACAAGCATGCACACTGCAGAAGCAGGTCTGAAACTTCTTTTTCCTTCCTTAAAACTTACTTTACTATCACACGGACTTTTTGACCCTCATGCAGCTCAGTGGTTTTCTCAGACTTAACAAATTTAGTGTGAATAGATTAAGATCAAAAGACTTACGTCTGTGTGTGTGTGCGTGTGTCCAGCGCTGGCCCTCTGGTCATCTAGCCTTTCATAGTGGCAGGATGGGCTCATATTGTCTGAAAGGAAACACACAAACCCCCACACATGCACATGTCTGGGTGTTATCAACTCTAGACAATACAGCTGAACAGGAGAACAATAACAGGAGAGAGTGTTGTCCTGAGGGCCAGGCAACACACACACACACTGAACATGACCTCATACCTGATGTAATGACACAAGTAGAGCTCTTCTACTTGTTTCATCTGCTTCACTTAGATGAAATTTAATCATCTTTGCCAACATTCCTTCTGTATTTGAAGGCTTATAAACGCAAGGTAGAATTTAACTTCTGATCCAGAGTTGATTTATGTTTCAGCCAGTGCTGAGTAAAGCAAAAACTCCATGCACCTCAAGTTGGTCAGCAAGTCACAACCATGCTGAGATCATTTATTTCAGCCCCTCTCAGCAGATGGCAATATTCTCTAAGTACCTGACCGGTCTGTGGTGTCGGTATAAGAGGTCCCAAACAAAAAAAGACTCAGTGCATGTGATATAGTTTGTGCAGAGAACACAGAGAAGGTGGAGGTGGAGAAGAAGCGAGCAGACGGGAGTTTTATTTGGTGCTGGGGGGGCGGGAGACAACTTGGCTGAAACAGAAAGAGAACTCTTTCCAGAGCAAGGAGGAGGGGCTAAGTGCTCGCAAATCACTCCCCAGGGAGAGAAAGAGGAGAGTAGAACTTGTGATTGTGCAGCGCTGCTTGCTGTTGCCTGTCTGAGGGAGCGTGAGTGTATAGTCTCCCAGCTGGTCGGTCAGTCAGCTAGTCAGTCATTCAAAGGAACTATGAAAGTGAATAATTTTAATAGAGGCATATAAAACAAAACGATAAGAGCGAAGACTGCAGAAAGGAGAAGAGGCCACTCTGACAGGTACGAATGAATGTGTGTGTTTGTGACTGTGCACTAAGGGTATTTACAGTAGGTGTGTGTAGTTTGTGATAGCAGGCAGACAGACATGAGACTGCTATCTTGTTCATCTTTTTCTCTTTCTGACTTTTCATCATCTACTCTACTGTAGCTGCTGTTTATTTTACCACACTAACGCCTTCTCTTCTTCGCTCACGTCCTTCACTCCATCCCATCTGGTTGAATTATTTACAGCTTGCAGCGAGTTAGATTATCTCCGAGACTTTTTGTGCAATATCTTGCCATCCCAAGGCACTGGATGTAACTGTGGTTGCTGGAAATACTGGTGCTAACTGTGGAAATCCCATCAGGAAATAATTACATGAAATATGTCATACAAGTCCCGAGCTATTTCTTAAGTCAAGATGTTTTCTTGTTTGTTTATTTTTATCACTAAAGTTGTCTTAGCTTTGATATTTTGACAAAATGTATTTATATACAGATCAGTTAAATGTCTCAACACATTTATTGCATGCTTATCAGGGCTAGTATAATAACTTCCTTTCATACAAGCAGACAACGTCATGTGTGACTTGTAATAATATAAAACAAGTCTTCACTTTCTTGCTCAGGATACCCTATGACAGGTTGAGTGGCTGCTGTATAGACAAACTCCGGCCTTTCAGTTATGAGAACACATCTTTAAACAGCAACCCACCCACAACATAATGACAGACGTATGTGTGCATCTGCAAGTGTGTAGTGTTGTGTTGTGTGCCATACAGATAAACACACATGCAGCGGGTTGTTTCAGACATGAGTCGGTGTCATAGCTGAATCCTGCAGTGGAGTCGAACTGAGCCAGTGAGATTCAACCTGTAATTAAAGCTGAAACGTGTCTGTGTTGGATTCAAGGAGCTCAGCTTTAACTCTGTGATGGTCATGTGTTTTCAGTGGCTGTGCGTGTGGTATTCTGTTGCTTGGTTGGCATTTCAGCCTGCCGTCAGCAGTGTGTAACCTGCTGGTCTTAACAAAGTCTGACTGACTAAAGAGTTGTTCATGTATTTTACTTAAGTCCAGTTATGAGGCACTGCTGCTTAACTTGAGCAACACCACTTTAAATTTGGCTAAATGTCAGAAGGAATCTCTGATACCCTTATGTTGCAGATAAAGATTATACATATACAAAATATACAGTTTAAGCTCAGACTGCAGATCCAACCTTCCAGCAATATACTTAATAAAGTAGACATTTGAGGCACCACTTAAACCAGCTGCAGCATCATTATCAATAATGTAGCAGTCTGTAAGGGGCATTAGTATGTTTACTTTAAAGATAAAATTATTTTTATTCAACATTTTGAGTTTTTGGATTTTTTTTTTTACATTCTTTAGCATGTCAAGGGAATAAAAATTGGCACCATTCTCATATCTGTATCCTAATTATGAAGTCAGACAGGTTAGCTTAGCCTATGTGAAACACCAGGAACACAGCTAGCCTGGCTCTGTCCAAAGTTAGACTCTGCGTACCTGCACCTCTAAAATGTATGTTATAATTTGTGTAATCCTTCCAACAACAGAAATCACAATCACAAGTTGTGCTTTTACAGGGAGTTACAAAGTGTAACCAACAAGAGCCACACTAGCTGTTTCCACCTGTGTCTAGCCTTTATGCTAAGCTAAGCTTTTTGTTTTCTGGCTTCAGACTTAATGTACCGACATGAGAGCGTATCAATCGTCTCGTCTGAGTCTTAACCAGGAAGCAAATAAGTTCCCAAAAGTCTAATTATTCCTTTAGGATAATGTATTTTTGCTGACTGCTTGATGGGGTGCTGATAAGACATCAGGAAAGATGCACTTAACTTTGTAATACAAACACAAGTTGGCCTGAAGTGACTTGTATCACAAAACTGTCAACAGTCGCATGCTCATTAGCAAATAATACATTTTCAAGGATGTTTCCAGGTTGGCCAAGGATTTTTTAATTGTAAAAAGAAAACAGATTACAAACAAGAATGACTGAAACTCTGGGTGCCATGCCATCTTCACTATAGTTCAAACGTCATTACAAGTATTTCCCAAAGTTATAGATATCTGCTTTTTATTGTAAGGCCTTTGCCTTACAAGGTGGTACTTTTTAAAGTAAACTTGACACTTCTGACCCCACTGATGGACTCAGCTGACTTCTCCTCGGTGTGACTGACTGGCTCACAGTACGGTGGACAGTGACACATTTACACACTTTTCCACAGACAGAAAATGAGCACACACAGAGATTCAGTAGTATTATATGGCAGCTACTGCTGTGGGATTTAATAACAGCCTCATTAATATGTCACGCACATACTTCTCACACACACACACACACACTCTGGTGGGCCCACGCGGTGAAGAGCGCAGTAGGACACCTCACTCTCTCCTTGTCTCTCTGTAACAAAGGCTGGCTCTAAACAGCAGTCATGTGACAGTTGATCCCATTGTTCACTTCTGGCCAGGGGTGGTTTTGCTAATGTACTTGTGTTTGTGTGTGTGTTTGTATGTGTGCATGCCATAGCAGGAAGACACTAAGCCAGCTAGAGGAAACCTCTCATTCCCAAGCCTGTTGATATGTTTGTCCTCCCTATTATGTATGTGTGTGTGTGTGTGTTTTATGGCAGATCAGCAACATTGGACAGTTGCTCTTCAAACTCCATTTCATGTATAAATTACTTATTCAAGGTGTGTGTTTTTCATCTTATGTACTTTATAAACCATTGTATTTATATGATTAATTCAATCACACACTAGAAATAATTGAGACCTTGTGATACTTCTTGAGAAGTACCGGTGGTCCCTAAAAACCCCCATTTTTTTAAAACTACTGCAGTGGATTAACAATGCTTTGACTTCTGAGTGATGTGTAGGGTTAGTTAGAGCAAGAGGAATTAGTATCAAAACATCAAATTAAATTCAGTGTAATTTATTAGGGATGTGTATGTTCTTAAATCTTGTGTGGCAAAATTAGAGCGAGAGAGTTCAAGTGATAGTTGGTGAAAAGGAGGAAGGGAAGGGAGAGAAATACTTGTTGCATAGCCAGTAATCCTTTATAATGAGCTGCCTGCAGCCTAAATGTTTATACTGCCATTTCCCCTTCCTGTTAATCTGCACTTGTTTCCCACCCAAGGTCTTGTGCCTGTGTGTGTGTGGAGGTGTTCTCGGTCCAAGGCCTTTACTGGCGTTGGAGACGAAGCAAACCTCACTAAATAATATTTTGTCTTTTGTATCATGGTCAAGGAAAAATACTTGTGATTGGTTGGCAGGTGTCCATTATAAAGTTAGTTTCAAACCAGGAGAAGCCCATGATTCTAGAAATATTTTCCACCATAAGTTCCCATTTAATGATATTCTCAGTAAGTGCTAGTTCCTCTGAAGTGTTGTGCACATTGCCAGTCAGAGTTTGTAACACTGATACAGAATGTGCATGGAGAATTTAACACTAGTATAGGTCACTGTTATGGCCACCAGTGCTAATCATGCCAACAGTGGTTCACAAATTCATTCTGCAGCCCCACAACAAGCCCAGACATAGTCGTAACAAACTATTTTCAGAGATGAGAAGAACACGGAGTTCTGTGACAGATGGTCTGGGCCTGAATTTATCAAGCATCTCAATGTAAAAAATGATTCTCAGAATAACATATTTTTGGTCCTTCTTTTATGAGTAGAAAGAAGATGAGTTTATCAGGAAATCACTTCTGCCTCCAACAAAATGTAGGAGAGCTCCAGAGGTGTCCTAACTGGTTGGGAGCTGCTAAGAGGTGGCTTTCAGACAGAGACGAGCATGCAGACTCCACCAGGGGGAGAGATATTTCACATACAATTAATAACACAGCGCGATTCCTAGGAGTAATTCTGAGACGCTTGATAAATATGGGCCCCGGTCCTGACAGAGCCTTGATCTCAACATCATGCAGTCAGTCTGGGATTACATGTAGAGACAAAAGACACTGAGACAGCCTAAATATTCAGAAAAACTGTGGAAGTTCTCCGAGATAACTGGAACAAGTTATCTCGGAAAGAAAAACTGTGCACAAGTGTACGTAGGAGAACTATGTACACTTGTTTATTCTGTAAGAAGTTAAGCAACTTATAAAAAGCTATTCATGGCTTTTATTTTTAAAGCATCCTCTCAGAGCATTTTCCCACAAGTGCCTACAACTTTATGTACACAGGCTTGTGACTTCAACTTTTTCTAACAGTTCATCTTTTATACTGATGATTCAACCAAGAGAGTTCCATACAGAGTTTTAGAGGGACACTGTCTGACATTTATTACAAGTACCAGTATCAGAGGAACCAGGAGGCAGAGGAACAACTGAACATGCAATACTCCTAGCAAGCGAAAGAAGGAGAGGAAGAGGGGGAAGCCACTGCTCTCAACTAAGCTACTAGCTTAGCTAGCTTCTAAGCTAGCTGGCCTAAAGTAGCAAGTTAAATTTGGAAGTTAGCAAATAATTCTATAACACACATGCTTAATTACTGCAGGTGTATGTTGTGACTCAAAAAAGTAGCTGATGTTCAAATAAACCTAGGAATTAGTCAGCTTAATCCGTAAACAATCTGGAAGCAAGCACAACATGGTGCATGTGTGATAATGTCCCAATATAGAAACTGATAAACTTGGTGTAGTACATGTCAGAATCCTTTTGTGGGTGTGTGATGCAGGGCGAAGTGACCAGTTATTGAACAGCTGTAGTAAGGAGAGAAGGGGGGGGGTTATTATTACGAGAGCTGGAAGGACAAAGGTCTGAAAGAAAGTGACAAAGTGAGGGGAAAAAGAGGAGCAGGCATCATGATGACAGAAGGGAGGGGCGTGGGGGGGCAAGGTTGAAAAAGAAAGGAAAGATGGATGAGTAGTGACAGTTAAAAGGAGAGAGGAGTGATAGTACGTGTGGAAGGTGTAGGTAGAGAGAGGAGAGGTAAAGAACAAAGAGAATGAATGAGAATTCTCATGTGGTAACTTTCTGTAGCTCTCAGCATGAATAGTGTAGTCATGAGATTAATTAACAAACTAGTAATGTGCCTAAGTGCTGATTTTGTCTGATTATCGTTCAGTAAGAGTCTGCCCTTTCTCCTTTGCAGGAGGGGGTATGTGTCTGGCAGATGGTCAGGGCCACACACACACACAGATGACCATCCCTGCGGGCCTTATCATAGGTCCTCCTCCTGTAGCCGTTCTGCCCCTCAGAGGAATCCACATTCTGAGCCAGCATGCCTTAGCAGGACCTTTACAGTGTGTGTGTATAATCTTCACACTGAAAGTCTTGAATTAGCCAGGTGTTCTTTCCCCAAGCCTGTATTTGTATTTTTATTGACATTCATTATAACAATCGTGACTCCATGGTCCCCTGCTAAAGCTGGGTTTAGTTCCTTAGCATACTCTAAGCGTGCTGACTTGTGTCTAAAAGTAAGCAATGGCTTCCTGCTTGCTTTTCTCCCAAACAATCCAGACTTGTGCAGAGTATGCTTGACTGTGGAGATGTGGACTCTTATTCCAGTTGCCTCTAAGGACTTTGTTAGGTCCCCTGCTGTTTGTTTTGGATTCTTACATGGCTCTTGAGCAAGTTTCCTTGTACCTCTTTCAGTTACAGTGTCAATGAAAACCTGTGGACTGGTTTGAAGAAGGCTGTACACAGCAGACAACCAAGCAATCTGGTATTTACACTATAAATAGCTTTTGTTACGGTATGGTACACTGGTAAATGCTGTATGACTATCTCTTAGTTTAAATATTGATTAATTTCAATTTAATTCAGTTGGTTGGATATACACTCTGCTCTGTCAGCTTTACTCTGTGTGAAAAGTTGTGGAACTTTCAAAATAAGGTTTATTTCATCAGCAGTCATGTTGATCACAGTGCCCTCCGTCTGGGCTGACTGCATCTGGCAAAGCCCCACAGTTTACTCTGCAGCCTACTTTCTCTGATCACAATCAGGTTGTTCAAACTGAAATACAGTCGTAAACACATAGTTACAGTGTGTAGTTATTCAGGTCAGATTCCTAGATTAGAAATAGTGAGCATCTCCTACCGTCCAGTCTGCCCACGTCTGTCACTGATGGTATTTTAGTTTGTACAGTATGACTAACTGCTGTGTGGTGAGCGACTTGGAGCAGATGATAGCATGCAGTCCACTCATCATCATGCAGCCGGGGAATTTATCAGGAAGCTGTCTGGTGTTTGTCATCACTGCTGACCTATTTGTCCTATTCATTTATGTGTATTTATATCAGTTTGTCTGTCACAGGTTGTGTAGCCTCTAGCTTTTACTTTACACGTGTTCAAAAGCCTGGAGTAGAAGCCGTTTTAAAAGCCTTGCTGGAATATAAAACATATTAATCATTGCCTAATGGTAGAGTAAAAATACTGCCTGAAATTGATGCGGAGGTTAAGACCTCTGTTTTCACAAACACTAATAGGAAGCTGAAGTCCAGCATCCTATCAGAACTGGCAGGAGCAATATTTATAATTCAACCAGGGGCTGTAGTATTTAATTTGTAAAAGTCACTATAAATAGGTTAGACTTTAATCCTTTGCTTTAAGCCCATATAATTGCATCTGAATGCTATTTTACATCACTCACAGTGTTGGCAGTCCTCCTCGGGTAAGACGGACCAGCAGTGGCTGTATGCTCTCCTCAGTGTTGCCACTGGAAAAGGACGTCTAGGACAAGATGTGGAGGGCAGTGTCTCCTTGTTCTGTTCCAGATTGTTATCCTTGGTTTGTGGGGTAAACCTTAAATGAAACAGAGATCTTAATTCAATTGCAGAACATCTTCACAAGAGATTTGATTCAATTAAACAACAAATCAGCAGATTGTATTTGTGATTATAGAAAGGAGTATCAGAAAATCAGCCATAGTGCAGTTAGAGTTGCATGATCTGGCTGAAAGTACTTGTGTGATGTTATGTAATGGCAAGATTTCTTTCCCTCCAGGCAACGTGTTAGTGTGTATTTTTATATGCATAGTGTAAGAGCACATGAGTGTGTTAGTCATGTGAGTGTATAAGGGAAGGCACTTGTTACACTGTCTCTTTTGTGTGTATCATAATATTTCATGTCAGTGTGTGTGTTTGTCTTTACAGCAGGTTTTACACGCAGTAATTTTACATCCCAAAGTTCTATCTTGTCTTACCTGATTCTTTTATGATTCTTTGAGCATGTTGGATTATAACACATGGAGGAACTTTAAGTTGTGAGGTTAATTCACTTATTACCTTATGTATTAATCACCTTAATACAGCTATCTGTGCATGAACACGCCTACGGTATTCAGCCCACGGAAAGACTGAGATCAACTAAAAACAAAGGTTTAAACTTTTGGTACCATTTGAAGTCACCTCTGTTTGACTTGTGTGTGTGTTTTTTTCCCTAGAGTTGAGGATGATGACAGAGGGGCATTTTGCGAGTCTACCCAGGTCTCTCCATACACACCAGACCCTGGGAGGAGGCACGGTACACCCTGGAGTCCCCTCCACCCCCCTTGGTGGCCCCAGTGGCAGCAGCTGCTCCTCCAGAAGGCTGCAGGCCTCCCTCACCTCCTCCATGGACCTCCTCAGCTCTCGACCCGGGTGAGTTATGTAGCCAAAGCAGCTCTCAGATCAGTAAAACTGATCCTCAGAGAATCCTGCTAGAAATCTGGGTCAGACTGAAATAACAAGTTAGACATGCCCATATACTGTGTGCTGGCATTTCTTTACTGTCGTTTTGCAAGGCAACTCAGGTTTAGCAAATTCTGGTATATTGTTAGATTATCATGCTGGTGATCACAAAGCCACTTGCTTCTGGTTGGGAGACGACTGCTCTACCCACCGCACCACTGTTGCCTCCCCCTTTTTTTTTTTTTTTTTTAAGGAAGCATTTAAGGAAATGTTGAAGATGTAATTGAAGACATCATAATTTCTATTTGATGTTGAGCATACACACATGGCCTTTAAATATTTTCTGCCTAAGTAGCATCAAACCCATCAATGAAGTTTAGAACAAGTTGATACAGATTTCACTTTCCTTAATGGTACTTGTGTAGAATTGTAAGGGATACCATGAAGACAAAGTCTTATCTGGATGGGGATGTTTTCTAAGGTTTAGGCTGTTTAATTTAGTTGAGCTTACTTCAGCAAGTCATTCTTTGGTTTCTCTCTCCCTCCTCTTCCTCTTTTCCTTTCCCCAGTCTCTCTCCAGCGCAAAGCACCAGCCCGTTAGAGCCGCCAGCTGCTGCCTATCAGCCAGTCTCCATTCATGGGACTCTGCCTCGACGTAAGAGAGGAGGGACCAGCCTCACCCATGGGAGCTACACCTGGGACCCCAGGGCCAACCGCACACAGCCATTAGTTTGTGAGAACACACCACTGGCTCCAGGGCATGTCTGTCAGCCCATGACCTCTCCGCTGGTTCAAAATATCATTGATGACTTTCATGGTTACAGGTAAATGTGTCATTTTATTGCTGATGCAATATCTGATGCTCTGAAATCGTTGGTGCTTGCTTAGCCGCCAACACATCAGCTGCCATCAGACTGAGTTCACAGTAGAGCTAAGACAATTCAGTTGAGATAGATACTTTATTGATCTCGAGGGAAATTCAGGCATCAATTAGTTAACACAGTTTTCTTTAGTTTCCACTTCTCAAGCTGGAATTTTTGCAAATTTCTAAATGTAACATGAATCTTCTTTGATAGTGAGCTGAATATTGTAACATAACAAAACAAGATATTTAAATATATCAGCTTGAGCTTTGGAAAACAAAACACTCAAAGAAATAATAGATACTGTTTTGCAGCAAAATTGTTTTTAATTGCAGGCCTATTTCCCAGCGGTTATGGTACATTGGATCGCAGCATTGAGACAGAGCTAAAGTAAAAAGATAAAATCAAAAAATAGTTATCAGACTTTTCTACAGCCCACGCTGTAGAGTAAAAACTTTGGTGCTAAGTTTGGTGCTAGATGGAGAAATGCTTGGTTGTGAAGAGAGCCCTGAGGGACTGTAGCAGTTAGCTCATCTTCAGACAGACAGCACACACTCATCCCTCATCATGTCCTCCCATCTTTCTATCTCTAGTGTAGAGTTACAACAGACTGTATCTGATGTAGCCAACTCTCTCTCTCTCTGTGTGTGTGTGTGTGTGTGTGTGTGTGTGTGTAGCCCCCAGCAGTTGGGTTACCTTTGTAGGTCAGGGTGTGGCAGGACAGATCACAGGTTACTGTGAGCTCTTTGTCTTTCTGCCTCTGTGCTGGATACATTTCATACACTGCTGACATCCAGCAGCACAGTTTGTCAGGTCACATTCAGCCTGTACAGGTGGCTCAAAAATGTCTCTCATCATACTTGCTTTTTCTTTTTTGTGGACCCGATGGGTATTGTTTCTTCCTCCTCCTTACTTCTGAATTGTCGGCAGAATAAGATAAGTCAAGTAGTTTCTGTTGGAGTCTGTGTAAATGAGCTGAGTGAGTTGAAAATGACATCAAAATGCATCACCAGCAAAAGAGACGTCTTTCTATAGCTGGTTTGTGGCAGCTGATGTTCACCCATGTACTTCAAGCTGTCTGAAGATTAAAGTAACGTGCTTTATTTATTTAACCTGCTAATAGCCTCATAACTACAAAGGAAGCTTCCATATGTGAACGACAACAGGTATGATTAGGTCTTTTACCCCAAAATCTCCATATTTAGTGATCTTGTTGTTAGACTTTCTTACTTTACTTACTGCCAGTCAGCTCTGTAACCTGAAGTCAACGTTTTTGTAACTTCATAAATCTTCAGATATTCAAATAAAAGGCTTTGATAGTAACATCTCTGCTCATCTCAAAGTTGCTGCATTTTCAATATAAACGCCCATGTGGATTATCTGCACATTCTTATTTACAGTAGTAAAGAAAGAAAACCTACTGAGAATGATTACTGATGTTGCACCCAGTGGTTCCTCCCAGCTCACCGCACAGTTCACAGCTGAGTTTACTATAAAAAGATGAGAGAGTGTGTCTTTATTGTGCGTAACCACTCATTATTTGGTCTTGATGTTGCATTGCTCATGCTGTCAGCTGAACTATGACCCCTGACCTTATGCTGCACTAGCACCTGATTGGTCAGCTTATCTGTTGACCTCTGTGGGAAGCTCAACAGACCACCATCAGAGGAGCTGGAGGCGAAAAAGAAAAAAATTTCTTTTAGTACAAAATAGTAAAGTCTTTCTTGTATTTGTTAATTTTTTGCATAATAACTTCTAAAATTGTTATATGAAGCATAAACCTGAGCAGATTTATAAAATAGATTTTGACAGTAAATTCTCTTCTAGTTCTAGAGAAACACTGCCCCCTGCTGGCTGCCTGTAGGCCCCACATCTTGCTTTTTCCATTGCTCCTTCTGTCTCTTCCTTCTTTTGTTCTCTCTCTGTCCTACACACACAAATATGGCGAAGTCCCAAACTGAAGCCATTTGTGGTTGTGCTGAGTATTGTGTGGTGAGGCACAAAGAAAACCAGTAGCCAGAAAAAGCCTGTGGCCAATGCTGCTAGCTTCTGCCCTGCCTTTTTTTTTGTCCTCTTATGGGCTTCCATTCTTTCTTCATTTCTCTGCCTGTGTTGCAGGTCAATTTTGTGGTTGTAGAAGCAGAAAAAGCCAGTGTCTATTGCTGTTTCAGCAACATGGGTCTCAAAAGGCGAAGTTGGTTCTCATCAGCTTGTTTAGTCTGGAATGGCTGGGTCTGGAAGTTTCACGTCCACCACACTTGGTTTCTTTTAATGGTGTAGTCAGTCATAGTATACGTTGCCAGGGAAGACTCAAAATGTGAAAAACATCCATCAGGATGTGGAGAAATCATCCTTCACCCGATGAGCTGGGTTTAAAGGTGCAGTAACCGATTCTAATCCACTACACCTTTTATCTCCTCACTAACTGTTCATTGTGTGGTTATTTTTCATTGCTTCTGAAGGAGCACTGGAGGGAGGGTTGTATTTGTTTGGCCGTTGAGTTCAAATGATATTTGAACAGTCTTTCTCCAGTTTTGCGGACTCCTCAGTGAATCAGCTCTAGGGCTACTTCCCTCTTTGTGAGCCCGACCTTTGACCTGCCTGAGGAGAAAAGGGAATTTCCCTCTGTTGTAGTACATTCAGGTCCGGGACAGTTTTGTATGGGTGTTGCCTGGTATGTGTTTATTGCCACTGACCCCATCTACAGTAAGACTGGATAGTCGGGGCAGGGTTACGAGGGTCAGGTGGTTGGTGTGGTGATGGTTTTGGCTCAGTCCTAAGGTCGAGCAGCAGTGGCCAGCTGACTGTCTCAGCTTATTTACATATCCCTCGTTCTTCTCCTTCTCTTCATCTTTTCTCTGCCTCATCTTCAGCTTCTAGTAGTGATGTGACAATATGATTTTTTTCTCTCTCGATATGATTCAATCCATGGTAAATGATTTCATTCAATCATGATACACACCACTGGTATGATTATGTGAACGACAACCAGATATAGTGACTTGTATCTTATTTACAAAAAATATGAAGTTGTGTTGCACTATATTCAATTTTCAATATATTATCCCATCCCTAGCTTTAAGGAGCAAAATTATGACAGCTTGTCACTGATCACTCACTATATAGGGGAAAACAACAAATGCCCACTCTTTGTGAGCAGTGTTCTTGCAGTGCTTAGTTGCCATACAGCGCTTCTTTGATTCTACAAACGTAATGTGCAATAGAGGTGGATGTTAGCGAGGCCTGAGTACTCCGCCTTCTATGAATAATGAATAATGACTATACATTGTTGTGAATGGAAGCTTCTGTTCAGTTACATAACCAAATCCTTCTTATTGTTTTGGGCCATATTAAAACTGAGAGGGCTTAGAGCTGAACCTATTTGGTTTGGTAAGTAATGTGCTATGCTCATGTTCCCGTGGGAACACCGGTGCAGGCTTAAGGGATTTCAACTACCAACCTCATTAACATAGCCAAAGAATTCAGCTAATTACCTCTTTCACTGAGCCCCTGACTACAAGTCTTCTGTAGAGAGAGGCCCTGAGCTGTGCCATGTACCAATATTCAAGGCACTGAGAATAGTGGAGTGGCAAATTTTATATGAAACAAAATTTGAGAACCACCAAATAAAAACAATGCTAAAATAGAATGCCTGATGATGCTACCAGACCTTTAAACAAGTGTCTAAAAAAAGCACATTGACATGTAGCCAGAGCCCGATGAGGAGATGCAGGCTAAAAATGGCAAGCTGCTGTCTGATGTGGCTGTGAACCGTTTTTAGATGAATGAGTGAATCAAAAAAAAATGCAAAGAGAAATTTTTAAAAAATGCTGGTGGTGCTCTTCGTGTGTGTGTGCACGCTCTAACCTCTGTGTGAGTTTGTCAGTGGACTCAGAATGTTAGGCGTGTGGCTGCGATGTGTGTTATGGTGGGGGAGGAGAGAGAGCGAGGGAGGCCAGGTCAGGCAGCCAGCGAATGAACATGTTTACCGCTGACTGAGGGAGAGTGAGAGACAGACAGAGAGAAAGCAGTGTAGTGTAAGGTTCAGTTTCTCTCAGCTTTCTGTCTTTTCCATGTGGGGTCGTCTGAATTTGCAGTAACATTACCATTACTGTTAACTCTCTCTCTGCCTGCTGTACTTTCTTGGTCAAGACTATGGCTAATATGGACACTGTGCCTGGACCAGTGAAATCTATGGGGATCTTTTGAAGTGCCACATCTGCACTGAACCCTGTCATCTCCTAAAAGAGCTGATCAGTGTCCAGACTGCTGAATAATCAGCATTGGCACCATTTGGACCCAAACAGCTCAGCAGTATTTCTAGACGGAGCTAGTGAGAAACCAAGAGTGTAACTGTTTACTCTTTGTTTGTGGAAGTGAAGTGAAGATCACCATCAAGGACGCAGGAGGTTGAGTCCCTGTAGCAAGATGTATTCTCTAAACCGGACTTTGTCTCTGTCTGTGTTCCCCAGGGAGCCTGCAGCCGGCCCAGAAACCACAGCGGACTATGTTAAGGTAGGAACAGTAAATGTGCTGGTACTTAAAGCAAATAACTTCTTCAGATTCTCGCTCTCCCTTTTTTATTTTTATTTATTACAAATACTGAATTATTGTGCTTGTGGAAGTGTATGAGAAAGACAGACGTGCCTCACAGAAAGTATTTTTGTTACCGTGCCATTGTGTACATAAGATGGTATATTCATATAGTTGCACATAGATTTAGCACATTCACAGTATTCTAGGGACTTTGTATATAAAGACAAAAGCACACTGTCCTGCATGAAACAGCCACAACAGGTTTCACTTCTGGTTGGCATACTGTCAGTAAACTAGCTGCATGTCTGTTCACTACGTATTGTAGTCAAAAAAATAAATAAAAGCAATATTACTAATAAACAACTAATTATTAAAAATCCCAAACCCTCCTCCCTGTTATGGAAAGACTGTAACTATAGAATAAACACTTTGTTAATCTTTTTCAGGCTAAATATTTAGTTAGCAGAATATTTAGTAAAATCTAAGACAATTTTTTAAGAACCTTTATTGAAGTGAGACACTGAAATAGATTTCAGCTGTTTCTGCAGGTCTTAGGCTACGGTAACACAATTGCCTCTGGGCTGCAGGGATAACACTGCTAAATCAATCCTACAGGCTGCCACTGTGTACCCTCTGTCACAGCATCACCACCTGAGTCCCAGCTTTCCTCAGTCAAAGCGAGGTGATGACTGAGAGGTGAGCTTTCTGTTATCACAACATCATTAAGCTTTTTTATGGTATGATTCACAGTTTCTATATTACTGTCAAAACCTTCAAGGTTACACAGTATAGTTTATCTAAAAGGCAATCTAAAGGCATCAGAAACAAATACGCACTGAGCAACAGCGTACATGTTGAAAAAACAAGTTATACTTTGAGCTCGGACAGGCTATGTAAACCAAATACACCGGGAGTACAAACAGTGACTAAACAAACAAATAAAAACTTGAGTACTGCAAGCTGCCACAGGGCACTTTAATGCTTTAATTTTTAATAAGGTAGTGCCTTATTTACATCATAATTGAGTTAATTTCAAGTGTATTTTTATCAAGCTTTTGTGCTGTGTTTTTTAAAACACCGTTAAACATTGATAAATGTGGGGAACTTTGATTTATTCTACTGCAAAAAAAAACAGTTGTATGTTCATTTAATTTACTTTAATTAAAATTTCAAAAACTCTAACAAGCCACACAAATGAATATACAGTATATATGCCACAAGAAACATTATGTATTGGTGTGTAAAGTTTGTTCTGGAACTTCTAATTAGATAAAACATCTTCACAAACCTCGTAATACAAGCGGCTATATTATACAATATTGGAACCCTTTTTTTGGGGAAGTTAGGGTTTATCTATTGAGATAACACCTCAATACAGAATTCAGTTGTGCATTTCCCTCCAAGTGTCATCAGTGACTTATCGGAGTTCACTTACTGACTAGTAGATTCTACTGTAAAACTGTCCTGTCTAGGTACTTGGACAGTGCTTTCCCATTTTTTTCTATGTGCTTTTTTTCTCACTTAAATTCATCATCTTTTCTCTTCTCCATCCACTGACTGTGCATCACTTTCTTTCCAGCCACCCTTCTTTTCCTCCATCTGTTAGCTGATATGTTTGGATGCTGACACCTTGGTGTGAAAAGCAAACTCAGTCCTTCCCATGAGAGCACATGTGTGAACTGAACACACACACACTCAACCTGCACGCACACATAAATAGTGCTTTTGTGTATTTCTTTGGTCATATTGGGTTTGTGAGTGTCAGCAGTGTGTGTGTGTGTGTGTGTGTGTGTGTGTGCTGACCACATGTGGAGCTACTATACCCCAGGTATTACATAGTGTGTGTGTAAGTGTACCTGTCAGCTCTGGTAGTCCAGGTGTGTTTGCATTTCCACTGTGGATGAAAACGCACACATCCATGCACGTGCACATGCACAAACAGCAACAGGAGGCACAGGTGCTGTGTTGTATCCTGAAGGAAAAGCTCAAAGGTTAATGGTGTCAGAGCAGGGAGCCGTGCATTGTTTAGTACAGTCAGGTCATCGATTACCATGTGTCCAGAAGAAACATGTAGGATGGATGTGTCTGTGGAGGTTCCCCTCTTGTCAGTTTCCTCGTGGATGGTCTCATTTCCAGAGCTGCTTGATGTCTAAATTCTGCCCCATTAGCTTGTTTCCTTCACAGAACAGAAATAGAAATAACATTAGATAAGGTCAAAACGAATCAACATTGATACACCTCTCTCTTGGAATTGGCAACCAGGGTCAGTGCAAACATTTCTTGGAGGAATTTTACATAACTAAAAGCCTTTTGTGAGTAAATCTTAAAAGGTGTCTATTTAGTCTGTAAGATTATAAAATGATGGAAGGAAATTGGTCCGAAGAGCTTCAGATTAGTCAAAATTATGAACAAAATGAACACACCATCTCCTATTACTGTAGGTGGCAGTACAGTACACCATGTGTTCCATGTAGTCTGATGACCAATTGACTGCAAAAGAAAGGAGACTCAATTCTCCTGGGTTCAGAGTGAACACAGCACTGCTTTCACTCAGCCTTCTCTTAAATCTCCTGCTCTTCATTCCAACTCTGTCTTTGAGTTGAGAACCTCAAACTGCTGTACACCCTCGTAAGAGCGCTTAATAACAATAATTCTCTGTGTGTTTGTGTGTGACCTCTGCAGTTGTAGCATCCTACTCTCAAAGTGAAAAAAATAAATAATAAAAATCCTGCAGTTCTGTAATGACAAAGATATGAGGACAGCAATTATTTGAGTTGAGAAGATACACTCTGGTACAATATAAAATAAAAACCATCAGCTCCCAGAACTGTGAATGGATCGGCAGTCTGTCAGCCAGTTAGCAGTGCAAGCATCAGCGTGACATTCAAAAAGACGAGTCTGTCAGCGAGTTCAGTTAGCAAACAGCCAACCAGCTGGTCACACTGCTAGCCAGCTGCTCAGCTCCAAAAAGCAGCCTGCAGGTGTTAGTCTGACTTCAGACCTTTATCTGGATTGTGTTTTTCATTCTGTGAACATTGATTTCTAGTGTATAAAAACCCTCTATACTCTATACATTAACGTGCAAAAGCCTGGAGATTATGCCCATTCAGGGAAATCCTTAAACTATCACGTAAAACTTTATTTTGTTAGAAAAAACGTCTTGTGAGCGAGAGTTCACAACCTGTATAAACAGAGTTGCTTCTTCATAGAAGTACAGCAACACGGGTACACATCATTTTATGAGCTTTCAGTCACGTTTCAGATGATGGTTCATCATTGTAGATAAGTCAGAAAACACAGAAAAGCACGCCATGGGCTTTTTTAGAAAACTTGAAGGCGCATTAACTCAGATTTTACACATTGCCTGATAAGCCAAGTGAAAATGTGTCACAAACATTTTTTTTTAGCTGCAGTGGTGTATGGACCGTGCCACTCCAGTGTAGCCTAGTTTGAAGCAGAAAACACTGGAACACTTGTGGATTTGGTTTCTTTTCTTAGTCACATGTAATGTGTTGTACCCACTGGCTACACACACTTTTATTGACATCAGGACAAGTCGCACAGTGTACGTGTCATGTTGCACCAATCAATACGACTGCGAACAAGATCACAGTCCATTACTGATCGATGACACATCACATACACACACAGGCAGACTCACCCAGAGGGCGAACACCAGAGCACCAGTCACTGACATTTATTCTACAAACTGATGCAGATGGACAGTGACGCTGAGGATGAGGTATGATATCATGAGCCATGATATCATATCATAATGATTCCATTACTGTCAGCCTGTGCCAGAAAATGATGATGTATGTGACGCCCTTGCATGTAGAATATTTGCTTAAGCATACGAGTCCAGCAGAATGAGAGCTCACTTTGCGTCACTCTTAGCTTTCTGTGTTTTAGAAAACCATTAGTAATCCTTCCAGAGGGGTGCTCCTGATCTCCCTTGATTTCACACACAAAGTTAAATTACTACTCCGGGTTAGTATAACTATGTCTGTTAAAACAGTGTAATATTTTTTTGTGGATCTGGTGGAGCATTGTCAAGACTGAGACAATAAGCTAATCAGACCTGGAGACTATACATTTATAACTGAAAGTCATTACATACTCTTTAAAGCACATGAGCTTTTAGCTGGCAGTGAGGAATTAATAAAAACTCTTTACTGCATTGTGGAAGATTTAGGATTTTTTTGGACTTCAACTCAAGCTAAAGACTAAAAGTTTCATTATAAATAAGCGAAATTAGAATCATTCCCCCCCCGTCTTGTCCTCTAACCAGCCAAAGTTGCTGAAACAGCTCTGCCTTCTTTAGTCCATTTGACAGGAGCAACAAATAGATAGAAATAGAAAACATAGTACATAAGTACACTGATTTCTGCCCCTCCTTGTTTTTCCGCAGCATTCCTGGAATGACGGATATGTGTATTTTAAGGTGGACATTTAGCCTAGCTGGTGATTTGGGGCTGCTGTGGTGGGTAGTAGTGTGTGTTGCTGTGTAGCGCCCCACCGAAACTTCTACACATATTTTCTTCACCGGCCCTGAGAGAGTTCACATTGTAATTTGTGGCTCCATTTCCTGCGGCAGAATATTCCTTTAACTGGTCACTGCTGGGGTGTCATGCTCACTGTGCCTTTGTCTTTGTGGATGTATATGGCTGTTCATGTGTATATCCATACTTGTTCTTTTATGTTTGTACATGCACACTGCGATACAGTTTGCATATCTGCAGTTGTGCCGGTATGTGTTTCATGCCAGTGTGTGTGTGTGTGTGTGTACGTGTCTGTGTGTGTGAATTGGTGGGAAAGCTGTGGCACTTAACTAGCGTGCAGTGTAATTGCTCAGCAGTCATTAAGTAACACAAACGGCCAGCTATTTATCAGCGTCACTCTGCAGGAGACACACATACACTTGACTCCTTCCTCTTCTACTAGACACTCAGCACTACTGTAGACTCTTTGCATCACACAACAGAACTGGACCTATTGTACGCCATTTGCCATTAATTGTTTTAAATGGTAGCTATCTCCTTGGAAAAGTTCATCGCAGCACGGGAAGTGCAGCGTTTTCAATTTTTAGTCTGTTTGTAATAAACAGAAGAAGAACTGGTTGTTTGGAGGAACAGTGAAACCAACCATGGCAACAGCGAACAAGAAGAGCACCTCTTACAGAAACATAAATTCCATTAACACAAGATCCAAAGAGTTACACCAGGTCTGAACACGCTGTGTGATTGACAAGTGCAGTGCAGAACCTCCACAGTGATGAATGCTCAGATTCAAAGATGATGGTAAAATGTGAAAAAAGCTAGAGTAGTCACTGTGGTAACCGATTAACCCTTTAAGTCAGTTTTTCTGTAAATGCCAAAGATTCACTGGTTCCTGCTTGTGGAATATGACAAGAATCTGATTTTCTGGGTAGTCTTAACTATTTTCTAACATTTTATAAACCAAACAATCTTTAAAACAAGAAAATATTAGGCAGATTAATAATAATACTAAAAATAATAATAGAGGGCTATTCATTTTAGGTGGGATGTTATACATGTGTTAGGTCCCTGTGCTTGAAGGCGACTATGTGCCCATGTCTATATCTGCCCACCCATCTATCCGTGTGTTTTCATGATGACAGAGACTTTGCCTTTGGGCCACTCCCAGTCATTCTCCCCATGATTGGCTTAAATCAGATCACATGGGCCTTTCTCTCACCCGTAAGTGGAGCTCATGGGGCGGAGTTAAGAGGAAAAGTGTGAGAAAGGATCAGCGGAGCTGGCTGAGCAGTGCAGGATTCATTCTGCAGGAGCCCAGGGAGGCAGGAGATGGAGACGTGACAGTGACACAGTAGATGTCATGATGGGGAGGCTGACAGAATCCGACTTGTTCGAGGTTATATCAGTCTGACTACACTGCAAGTAGTTTAGTCATTCTTCAGTATTTGTAAGTCTGTAATATAGGTTTTTCTTGGAAGAGGTGAATGGGAATTAGTAATGGACCTGTCACTTGGTACTCACTCATTCAATTTAGGCTTTGGGTCTGTAGTCACAGTGACTGGAGTTGGCATTTACAGCTGAAGTAAGCTGGCTGGAGGCAGGAGCTGGTTACACAGTTAAGAAAAGTTAGTAAGAATGTCGGAGCGGTGCAACCTGAAGGCACTGACGGAAGCTCTGTGTTGCTTCTACCACAAGAACTCGCTGATTACAGCAAAGGTGAGAGAAACAGGAGTGTGTGTGTTGCACAGTGCAAGCACTGATTGCCTTTATTGTGTGTGTGTGTGTGTGTGTGTGTGTGTGTGTTTTTGAATTGTTTGTTTTTACTGGTGTAAAATCTTATATGGCAAGTGCCCGTGCGCAGGTGATGCTTGCTGATGTCATGCAGCCCATGTGCTGTTTTAAGTGTTTCTGCTTTACTCTTGCTAAGTGCGTGTTGTAATTTGATTTTAAGGAGAATTAATTAGGTTTCAGCCTATTAATCACATCACATTTGGGAGATCTATTTGAGAGTTCCCTCATCTATTGATGAGACCGCAGGAAACATGGTAATCCACAGTGAAACAGAAGAGAAACACAGTACTGAAAAGACACAACTCCGCATTGTTCTGTAGAAAACAATCTGAAAAGTGCATGGTAACAGTTGCAGCCTGAGCAAAATCTAATCACACTGAACAGTCCTCCTCTTCCCGTCACACTCTCTCTGTGAGTTGAACACTGGGCTTTTATTACTCGGACCAGACACTCTCATAAATGACCAGCTGTGTGACCGTCTGTGTGAATGTGAGATATATAACTGGCTCTATCTATAACTAGTGCTGGCTGACAGAGGTGTGTGAGACAGAGATGGTTACAGAGAGGTACCAGGTTGAGGGTGAAAGTCCTCATGAGGTGAGGATGATAAACGACAAACTTCTTCTTCTCTATGACGTCAGTGAAATGTATGTATTTCATTAAGTTGATTGGATGGAGGGGGCAGTGGTGCAGCAGGCTGAGGGGACACGGTGCGTCCCTCTGCAGATCAGCAAGCAGATGGTTATGCCTGTACCTTTGTTTACATCTGCTATTAAAATGCTCTCTGGGCCTGGATAACAGAAAACACATGTTAAGGTGATGGAAACTGTGAGAAAGGCTCACATTTAATCTACATTCAGATACATGAAATCTAATCAGCTGGATAAATTGCAACAAATTGGATAAACTGAGAATATCACTCTGGGTAGGAACATTATTTCCTGAGCTTCAGTACTTGATAGATCTACAACAATAACATACTAAAACTGGTGATTCTTGTCTATGAGCACACGGTGTTTGTGAGAAGTTTATAGGTTTAACATCCTTGTAGTTTTTCTTTCCAGAAATAAAGGTGTATGAAATAAATTTCAGCAAATGATAGATCAGAAAAAGGTAATGCAAGTAAGACCACACTGTGTAGAAATATTAGTGTATATTGGTACTGATATTCAAGTTCCAATACAGACAGAAAACAGGTAACAATACATGTAAACACATGCTGCCATCTGTTATTGGACCGGTCTCTATCTCAGCTGTTTAGCAGCTGAAGAAAGAATCTGCGATAGAAAGACATATCATAAAATTAGACTGCACTAATTAAAACATCCTTCTAATTCAAGCCTCACTGATTGGCTCTGTTATCTAAGTTGAAATTCTACAGTATACTTGCAAATGACAAATGCTTATTGAGACACTTCAACAGCTGGAGTCATGTAATATTGAATCCTCTCACTTTCTCCAACCTCAAAAATTCTCAGATTTCAAGTCCTGTTGTCACTCGCACAACTTTGAAAGTGTATCGTTGTGTTGCTAGGCCCATCTCTGTGGCAGAGAAAATACTGCTGCCAAAAGTTTATCAACTGATTATGTGTGACTTTGATGGTACTTCTACTAGTCATCTGCACATTTTGTCATTGAACTGTATGTGAAGATAATGCGCACCATTGTCCTGTTATCATGATCCCTTCTCTGAGAGGTGCTCTCATCAGTTTTCCCTCCATGCTGCATCTCTAGCTTCGTTCTCTCTCTCTCTCTACATCATCCACACGTCTTGGCTTGTGATCCTAAAAAGCCACCTTGTCCAACAAATTGGAATTGACCCACCCCTCAACACTGATTGTCAGATATTTAGAAGCATAAAAACTGAAAATACAATATTTTTAAAGATGGTTCGCTTGTCTTTGGTCTCAAATACAAAAACAAAAAACATTAAATGTTAGATTTACTGCAGACCCATGCACATTGATGATGGTACTGATGATGATCCCTTTTTAGCTGTCCCACACTGTCCAATCAGATGCCTCCTGGCCTAAACACAGGAAGAAGCCTCTACTTAGTGTGTAAACAGGAAAGGTGGAGATCTCGTGATGATGGGCTCAAGATGTAGAGATGCAGAAATCTAACGATCCACAGCTATTAGCCTTCATCAACCTCAGTCAGCTCTGCAAGAGTCCAACCAAACAGATATCAGGGACGGAAACTAGGTGTCCTTGACTGCACTGAGCTAAAACCAGACTAAAACGGCTAAATAGAAGAAATAACACTTCACTGAATTTACTTAGGGTTGCAAAAAACAAAACAAAACAAAAACAGTGGCACTGAAAGATTTTGTGACTTTTCAAAATTTAACCTTCATTTAATTTGGCAGTTGGGTGCAGCAGCCAGAGACAGTGAGAAACATACTGTGGACTGCCAGGAAGAGGGGGAGAGAAGAAAATGAAAGAAGGATGAGGAAAAGGGGAAATGCCTGATAAACAGTAGATCAAACTGTTATTTTAATGATAAGAGGAAGAGGAGGAGGATTGCTCCATGTGATTGTTATCTCCGCTTAAGCATTGTGTTTGTGTTTATTCCTGGAAGCTTATGACAGCAAGGTGCATCTGCATCACCTGACAGTCGACCAAGTCAACCTTGAACCTGAATGAAGCACAGATGCAAAACATCTCAGCTGTTCCAGGACTTTAATTTTCTCTAATGAATTAAAAGTGTTAGCTCTAGAGAAGTTGCAGACGACTGGACTATAGCTGCACTTTATATTCCCCCTCTGACCTGCTGATTACTGTTGGTGGATTCAAGTTGATTTTAAAGCATCACAAAAATAGGACTGCAGTTCAGTTAATGGTGTTGTTTTGACTAATTTAGATACTTTTGAAAAACCATGCCCGTTAATGCATCTTAAACTAAAAGCAACAAGCTGAAAATCCTGCTTTTGGTGCCACTGGAGGTTTTCACAAAGCATTTAACTGTTTTAACCCAAATATGATGCAACCCTGCCCTGTAAGTGTAGTGACACAATGTCTGGTGCAGCACTGCCTGTAAACTGTTTAAATATATGCAGTGACCTCAGAGATGGAAATGAGTCAAAACCTGATGCTATCAGAACATATAGATGATGTGACAGTGCACAAACCATTGCAACAATGCTATAAAAGCTTTACAGCAGATTAACTATTAAATTGTTGTGCAACTGGAGCAGCAGTGTTTCACTTGTAGTTGTGTAAATGAGTAGAATGTTTTTAATTGGACTGCTGTGGTTTTCTGTTATTGAGTGCTTTCTTATATCTGGTGCTGGAGCATTTGTATTACTGTAACTTTAAGGTTCTTTTATGCTCCATCCTGCACATGCTCAGATTAAATTGATGCCGTTGGGTATAAACTGTAGGTCACTGGTGTCATCCAAGAATGGCTAGTGCTTTCTTTCAGCTTCCACAATATGATATAGTGCATAGAGGATTTCAGCAAGATGAGGATTATAATGTCCACTACTGTGTGCATGTGTACATGTATTGTATGTGAGAGGATGCAGAGTCAGAGCTATAAAACTAAAAGCTTATTTATCTTCTACTGAACTAAAAAAAAGACCAAGCAGCTTATGCAGTTGTCTGCTGCTTCTGCTACAGCAACAAAAAGACCTGGTGTTGAACTCGCATTATATTCCTGTGTAAATCCAGGAACTTCAATAAAAATCAGTTTAAGAAATGCCAAGTCCCGTCAATGTGAGCGTTTTAACAGGTTTGGGTCCCAATAATGTAAGTGAAACAAAGGCACTTCACCAGTTGGCAGTGTGACTGCAGCTACATGTAAAAGCCTTTATATTGTGCCTGTAATGTAATAATCACAAATGCAT
>NW_018128324.1:100966-114440 GCF_001952655.1 Monopterus albus
ATATAAGATATAATAAATAATAATGTAGGAAAATAAGAAGCACTGCATTCGTTTTTTACTAGTACTCCAAAACAAGTCGAATAAGCTGACGTTAACGGAGCCACCAGCTCTTGCAGTGCGATTTCTAAATTAGTTGCGTAATGCTGGTACAACAGGAAAATCTTGCTGACTAGACAGTGTGTTAGTGGGTGTAACATACTGCTGTTAACAGATGGGCAACACAGGAATGAACAAGGAAAAGCAAAACAAAAAGTAAAACAACAAAAAGTGACACAGCATATGAATCTTCTCATTTTCTGAGATAACTAGGTCCAGTAGTAGTAGAGCGTCTCCCTCCTCCCTTCTGCCCTGAAACACTTCACTGTAGAGCATTAACAATCACCAATTTGAACATCACCTCAAAAAAATATATAGTTAAGATTTCTCCATTATTGACTTAAAAATAGAGAAAATCTACTTTTTAATACCCACAGAAACAACAACAAAAACAAACTCTTAATTTGAAGAATTCATTAACTAAATGAACAGATGATAACGAGACCATAACGAAACCCAAAACCACATTGAAACTGCAAAATGTTTTGGATGCAGGTGGTCATTTAATCCAGATTTTCATATTGTACTTCTGTTTTATTTTTTGTTTGTTCCTTTAACATAATGCAGAAAAAGAGCTTTTAGTATGGCTGCACTACTTGTCACTCATATTACAGCCCCAAATCAGAAAAAGTTGGGATGGTATGTAAAATCAAAATTAAAACTGAAAATTGATTATTTGTAAGTAATGTAAAGAGGTAAAACAATGAAGTGATGACTCCATTTGAAACAAGTGATGTCAACAGGTGTTTAAAAGCAATGTTCCTCAAAGAAAAATAGGAAGGGATTTGAATATGTCACACTCTCTGGTGCAGAACATAATTAAAAGATTCAAGGAGTTTAGAGGGATTTCAGTGTGTAAAGGGCCAAGCCTGAGCTGGATGACCGTGCTCTCCAATCCCTCAGACAGCACTGCATCAAGAAAGTGATATAACCAATGGGCTCAGGGTTACTTTGGCAATACGATATGTAGTTACATACATAAATGCTGCTTAAAACTGTTCTGTGCCAAAAGGAAGCCCTATGTCAGAAGTGTTTATTTTGAACAAAGAATAAAGTTGATGACGTATCACATCAGGTAATGTTCTGCTGTATTGTTTTCAATGTAATACAGGACAGATGACTTACACATCATCTCTTTTCAGTTTTAATTTTGATTTGTATATGCCGTCCCTACTTTTTTCTGATTTAGGGTTGTATATTGTAGAAAGAATCTGATTCCATGTAGTGAAATGAAGGCAGCAGCAGAACACGACCGACTGACCACTCAATTTTACTGCACCATGTACTTTCTACAGCTGTGTAAACACACACACGTTACAGCTATTCCAAACTAGAAACAAAAGTGATGCATGTGTTTTATGGCTTTGTTCTATTAATTTTGATTTCCTGTCATACATGGAGACTGGGTGCACAAGGGTCTAGTCTAATGACTTTGGAGAGAGGAGAAGAAAGAGAGGTACAGAAACCTTAGAGAGAGAGAGAACAGCCAGTATAGACCTGGAAGGTGGCTCGGGGTTCGAGTTTCCCGGGTGTGAGGCCCGTGTGGACCTGCTCCCAGTCACCTCCAGAGGAATGAGGAGCCTTTCTGGGTAAAAAGACACAGCACACTATTATCATCAAGGGGGACACACACCATCATGGCTGAAGCTTTTGTAGAGCTGCAGTCTGCTGATTCTCAGTGGGATCAGTGGCTCTAGTACTCCTTCCTTATTACAGTGATCCATTTGATTCAGTGTTTATCATTTTGCTTTTTGGAGTTTTAACCTCACCAGCTATAGACAGCTTTGATCCTGATGTGGCTAATTAAAGTGGATAAAAAAGATTTGGCTACAAAAACAGAACGAGCCTTTGACATATATTTTACCAGTTAGTTGGTTGAACAGATTCAGATACAATACGACTCTAATACACTATTTCAGAATGAACTGTCTCACATGACACTGGATTAACTAAGATCAAGGAAGTGTTGGTGTTACTCGGGTGTACATGCACGTGTGTTTATCTACGTCAGGTGAAGGTGTGTATGGAGGCAAGTCTGGGCAGTTGGGTGGGGTCACGACAGTGACATAATATTAGGAGGCACTGGGTGGAGATCCAGGAGAGCGAGGGATAAGAAGGAAAATCACAGAGGAGACAGAGAGTGTGAGTGTGTCGCTTCAGGTCTTGTGTGTGTGTGTGTGTGTGTGTGTGTTGAACCGACAAAACCCAAAGTGTGTCGTTTGTATGCGTTTGCTATGAGGTATGTGTTTGAAGAAGGGAGAAAGAGGAAGCAATGCAGAGACCCAGCAGCTGTCATGTAAGTGCGTGTCTGTGTTTGGGGTGTGTGTTTGCTGTGGTGCTCTCAGGTTGTTACCTGTCCTTCACTGTTCAGTCTTTCCAACCTTCTGGCCTCACTCTGGGGATTCAACTCTGAATTCGATCAAACTGTTCAGTCGTAGCTGCTGTGCTACTCAGCTTGGTAACTGTTTTGGGTGACCTTCAGTCAGTTTGGGGTTTTTTTAGGTTTAAAGGTGTATGAAGTCCTTTGAGGCAATAAATAATATGAATAAGATTGACTTGATTTGACTTCACTTTGTCTTATTAAGCCTCATTGCTTTGCGTTTAGGAAGAAATGTATTTCTATTATGGGGTAGTTTAAAAAGCGTTTAAGCCCTTATGTCATGTGTTGTGTTGTGTCGTGCTGGACTAGAATGTCTACTTCGCAATTTGACATTTTCCTTCAAATTGAATGTACATAGTCAATAAAAATATTATTACAAGCAGTAGAAGTATCAGTACTAATAAATATATTACAGTTACATGGCTAAATATAAGAAGGTAAAGGTGAATGTGCTGAGCTTTAGGTTTAGCATCAGTTTTGACTGTCCAATGGGTCAAAAGATAAATCTGAGAGCAAAAAATAACAGTGTACTAATGTTTGTACTTGTCCATTTAATCTTAGAATTTTTTTGTTAAAAATTACTTGAGTTCTTAAAAACTATTTGAATAAAACAAAGTGAATAACCTGGTCAGTGCTGACTATCAGATGCAGCCACTGAAACCCCCCAGTCACCCTTGATTTGTCCTTCTGTACTTCCTCTCTTGTTCTTTGGCCTTTTCTGTTATAGATTTGTGTCTTTGTATTTAATCTTTGGTGGTCGGGAGTCACAAGTCTAATATTTGTCACTGATGTGTCTTTGAGCTTTGGCCTCATCGCTGTTTGTTTAAGGGAATGAAGAACTGTTGTGATTATTGTCAGTCTTGAGGTTTGACATGTCAGGTCTCCTTCTGTAACAGCTAAAACCCATGGTCTGTGCAGAAAATATTTAAGCAATTATAATGTAGCTACCATTAAAGTTACTGTACCTTTCAGTCTGCTTTTCCACTGACTGGCTTTTCCAATTCTTTTATCTTTGTACTGCAGTTCTCCAGAGATCAGTTCATCCTGGACTGTCCTTCAGAGAAACTTCGCAGAGAGCTGGAGGTGGAACTGAAGATGAACAGTGAGGAGCCGAGAAGTCACGCATGGTACCACGGAGCAATACCCAGACAGGTAACGCTCAAACATAGTGTAAGTCAGAGTCACAGTCCCTCCTTTTAAAGCCTGGTTAAAACTTGCCGAGCCAGATGACCTATTATTAGACTGCCACACAGCACTTACAGAAAGATTATAGTTTAAATAGAAGCCTGTGCAGCAGAGATGGGGTTATATCATTTGGTCACTGTGTATAAAAAGCCCTCTCTTTGTATGGTGTGTATATATTAAGTGTGTGAGTAAGAGAGGGAGGTTGTGTGTTCCCTGTGAAACCCAGGTCTGAGATGCAATCATTTTTAATAAGCTGCTTCCTTCGGCTAAACTAAACTACCATTATATACTATACAAACACTTGCTTAATGAAAGTCTAACTGTGCGTGAAGGGTTTTGTGTATGTGGTAGTGGGGGGGCTGGTATTACTCATGTTGTGGGGACTTAAATTGGTCCACATAGTCACACTGTGTGTCAGAAAGAGAGCAGATGCTTCACTTCAGGCGGACAGGTCAAAAAGAGTCTGGATCCAAAACATCAGCATAAAAATGTACAATCTTTTTTCTAGCTAAATTCAGTTTGTGTCCTACATAAGCAGAAGGTAACAGCCTACCATTATTAGATTGAATTAAATGTTTGGACTATAAACAAACACTGTGTGCGAGCCCGTGTGTAACCCTCTGTATTGTTGCAGGTTGCAGACAACCTGTTGCAGCGTGATGGAGACTTCTTGATTCGTGACTCACTGTCCAGCCCAGGAAGTTATGTTCTGACCTGCCAATGGCGAAATGCTGCTCAGCACTTTAAAATCAACAAGAAGGTAAAAATAAATACAGATTCAAAGACAAACAGTTAAGGTGAACATTACTGTAAACTCTGTCACCTAAAACTGCTAACGTTGATGTTACTGTTTCCAGCTAAAGATTTTCTTTTATAGATTTAATGAACACAAAAACATTACACAATATAAAACAAAAACACAATTAAGACAAACAGTGATGATTATCACTTTGAAACTTTTCAAGTTTTAATATCAGAAGAAGTATTTACTGTAACTGAGCTTTGAGCTGAAGCTAATGGTACTCAAATGGTTGAATACCACTACTGTGACATTAAAACAATAACTGATAAATGAAGACATTTGTTCCATCTGTCCTTCAGGTAGTGACGCTGAATGAAGCCTACTCCCGAGTCGAGTACCGGCTGGAAAGAGAGGGATTTGACAGTGTCCCTGCACTTATTCGATACTATGTCGGCAACAGAAAACCCGTCTCACAGGTGGGTCTGGTGATGTGGTTTTCTTTTTAACTCATGAACAGTTTTTATGGAAATTCACAGGTTCTTTGACATAGATGATTTGTCAGCAAATCTGTTTTCAAAATTGGAACGTACTCAGAATCAGGCAGGGGCTTTATTGGTCAGTAATGCAATTCCTGAGCATCTAAAGAGAACATTTGATAGAGAAAACATGTTTAGTTTACTGCAGTTTGTCTCATTTGTTCTTCTCTGTGTATATTCATTTTTAAGGTGGTGGGAGCCATTATCTTCCAGCCAATCAACAGAGAGCTGCCGCTACGCTGTTTGGAGGAAAAGTACGGAATAGCCAGCAGCCCTCGAGAGGCGGGGCCCGTGGCGCAGGAGAGACAGAAACGTCTCAGCCTCAACATTACCAACGGAAACATACACGACAACACGCACATCGTGCGTGACAGCACACACTGCCAGGACAACGGCACGGGCCGAGGCAGCCAGCTCAGGTTGGTCCTTCACTGCTCCCAGAAACCCACACAAACACACAGAGGACCCAGTGGAAGATAAGAAGTACTTTTACTTGAGTACTGTACATAGACTAAATACAGTTGAGTACTTGACTATTTCAATTTATTTCACCACATTTTAAAGATGTTGTATTTTTACTGCACTGCATTTATTTGATCTGCTACTAAATTCAAACACATTGTTTAGTGAAAAAATTAAGCAAATGTAGTCCTTAATTGGACAAAATGTTTCTGTTATGATGTGTAAATACGTTTGTTGATGTTCACGCACTCAGGTTGAAGGATCGCTGTGGCAGCCAACCAGCGAGCCTCAATCAGGTGCAGGAAAGGCGACGCCCACTCAAGGCGCACCAATCAGAGAGTTTCCTTCCTCTTGGTAAGTACCAGTTAGATTCTGAAGCCCTCGGTGGGCTTCAGGCTACCATAGTGTACGACAGAGCTGAGGACACCCATATCACTTGGATGATTAAAGATCAATTTTTTATAAAATTAAAAATGTACAGCTTAGATTTTCTATAAAGGCCCCACAGTAGGAACTCAATGAAACAAAAGTCAGTACGCTTTTTATTACTGCGAATCAGATTGTTCATATTTCAATACTTTGTCTGTCCACCTTTATTTTTGACTTGGTCCTCCAGGAGGATGGCGGACACCAGGGCACATTTCTGGAGACATGTTCTTTAGAAATGGTTAGTTTCAGAGGTTGTGTTGGGTCTAAAATGCCCCCATAGGTGTTTTATTGGATTCAAGTTGGGCAACATACTTGGCCTGGTCACAGGCTTCACGTTTTTTTTTGTTAGAAACCCTTGTGTGATTTTTGCATCATCATCCTGCTGGAATATTCCTCTATGCTGAGCTACTGGAGAGAGTCTGGGAGTCGGTGTTCTGGTATATCCCCAGGCCTCCATGGTGCCTGGGGACTATGCGGTCACTGTGCTGGTCCTGTCCAGGTTTGTGCCAAACATGCTGGACCCCATCTGAGCTAAACAAATTTATCTTGGCCTCATCTGACTGAAGAATGTGCTCCCAGTATCCCCCAGCTTGTGTTTCTGTTCTGTAGCAAAGGTTTGAGATGAAGAGCAAATTTTTTGTTTTTCTTGGATGTTGTCCATAGAGGTGACATTATGCAGCGTCCTTCACTCTGAAACCCCAGTTTCCATTGATAACCCCTGTGCTGAGTCTGAAGCACTTGCCTGTTTTTCAGAGCTGGCTCGTGCAAGTAGTGTGGTGTCATTTTAAGAGGGCAGGTAATTGGAAAACCAGGTGTGCTCAGTTTTTTTCTTCAATGATCACAGGTTTTCCAACTTGTATGTCAGTGATCACAGGTGTGGTCACTTTTGTTACAGTGAGTTTCTACTGTGGGACCTGCTCCTAAGAGTTGTAATCGATTTGAATGTACATTAGCACCTTCTCATCTCTTATTCTCCCTCACGTCTCACGCTTGCCTCTCATCTTCTCCTTTGTCGTATCCCTTCATTCCTTTACTTGTCCTCTTTATTTTCTGGTTGTGTTCCAGGATCAAAACCACAGCTCCAGCAGTCTCCTGACCCTCTCCTCCCCAGCCCTAACCTCAAGTCTGCAGTGTTTCGGACAGGCAGTGAGCCAGCACTGAGCCCATCTGTTCCACGGAGGTCAGCAGAGCCTCTCACAGGTCAGTACACATGGTGGAAGCCACTAAAAAAACTAAAATCTCACAAATACCAATCTGGTGTGTATATGCTGCTTAGTAACTACATTATTCACGTGTTGCTTTGGATCTAGTTCAGCATATGGTGTAGTCTAAGAACAGTCATGTAGCCGTATGATAATGACTTTGTTTCATTTTATACACTATCAAACTGCACATTAGCCCATACACATTCAATACAAATACAATATAGTATACCGCTTCAGTAGTAATGAATGTCTAGAACACTGTTGCTGTCAAATAAATCAGAAACAGCCTGTGCAATTTTGTTATTCATAATAAACACTTTTCATACATTTAGATGTAAAAGCGTGTGATTCATAAGAGGTGCAAAACCTAGAAATGTTGAAAAAGGAAAAGAAAAAAACAGCAGTAAAGTAGGTGAGGTTTGTTGCTCCTGTTGCTAAATGTCTTAGCTGTTGTAAAACACAAACATCGCTGCTGGTTACAATACGAGTCGAGGATAAAATAAAGCAGCCTGGTTCCAGAGCCCTGCATTGCCACACTCATCTCCAATTTGTTCGACTCCTATAGTTTGGGTGAAGTGCAACAAAAAGGCAGTTCAGTCTGACGATTATGTTAAAAGCAAAGCTGCTGTGCATGCTAATAAAAACCTGTGGGGCTGTTGAAATTACTTCAACATGTAGGTGTAAGCTCTCTCCTTATTTGCTCTGGCCATTGTTTGTAAGTGAATAGGAAATAAATTTATTTTTGTGCTTTCATGCATGCTGTGGCTCTGATTAAAAACTTCATCCCAATAAAATGAGTATATCTGATGAAACACACCGTGGTAATGACATCAGTGTTTGTGTGTGTCCAGGCCAGGCCATCAGGGGCTCTGACAGTCAGCTCTGTCCTAAACCACCACCCAAACCCAGCAAGGTGCTAGTGCCTCGGCTGCCTCGCTCACCTGGCCTTCAGCCCCTGGTTCCTCCCTCCAGCCACACAGATTCCTCCTCTACCTCCTTCGGGCTCACTGCTTCTCCTCTGGATTCCACGTGTACGGAAACACCTGCTTCTACATGGAGGAGTGGAGGTACATTTTTCTAAGTGTATATGGAAAAACGATAATTTCTCAGGAAATATTGGTACTTTGAGTGACTGGTGACATTTCCAGTTTTCCTGCTTTCATTTACTGGAAACCTACTGGAACAGCAGAGCTTCACAGGTAGCATTTTAAATGAAGCTTTAGTTAAAGGTTTTAGGAGCAGGACAGAACTTCCTGAACTACTTCGAAGCATTCATGCATTCTTCTAATATGGATGCCCCCTCATTCCACACACTTTAAATACTCACATAATATTGTTAGATATTTGACATGGTTCATGAAACCAGATAAAACAGTTAATGTTTACAGCTCCTTATTAAATTGGCCAAATCAAATGAATTAGACCAGGTACTGGAGTTTTTCTCTGACAGTGGTACCGTGGTTTTCTAAACAACTGTGTGTTGATTTAGCACAGAAAACATGAAACTACCCCCATTTTCCACTCTGATGTTCCTGCAGTTTTTTTATTTATACGTATTCAAAACAAATGTTTACACTTACTTGAGCCCTTGATATTGTAGCTATTAAAAATTCCCAATATCGCAACATAAAACTACAACTAGGAGGCAGATGTGAAGACTTTTCATAGTCAGCTGCTGGTAGAATACGGATCAAAGTTTTTTTCTTAACATCAGATGTAAATTTGGAGACATGGTAGCACAAAGCCCCAGCAACAGTAGCCACTACTCATTAATTACAGGAGGCAAAAGTATTTCAGTTAGTCTGCAATTTACTGTATATAGTATCACACAACCTTTTTAAAAACACTGGACTATAAACATTGTAACATGTCACTCAGACCTCAGTTCTCCATCTTATAATGTTTTTAGATTACATGCTGCTTTAGCTTAAGTGAAGTATTTTGTCTAGTACCAAGTATCTTTAATCATTAATATATGGACTTTGGAGGGTACATGTAGAATAATATCATCTCTCTCCCTTAGCTAAACAAAAGTAAAGGAATTAAAATGATGCAGTGATTCATGAATGTGACCGTTGTCCCACAGCCAGCACCGTCCCTCCTGTGCCACCAGTGAAGCCCCTGAAGTTTCACCACCAGCTCCTCGCTGCAGACTACCACAGCCCCTCCGGTTCTGTAGCTTCATCACCTGAACCGATTCAGTATCCAGACCCTGAGGCAATCTCAGGACAGACTGAACAGCCGCAGCTGAGCTCTGCACACTTAGGGCCCCACAGCCTGCTGGAGTGGGAGGAACTAAATTCACCAAACTCCATTGCAGACAACAGCCTGGACATTCAGCCACCGCTCTGCAGCTACGTGGAGAGACTTGGTAGAGAGGAGGCGGCGGCAGGACAGAGAGGACTGGACAGAAGTTCCTACCATCACGCCATCGCAGCCTTAGAAAACACCAGTGAGGAAGAGGAGGACGACGGAGGGAAGGAGGAGGAGGATGAGCAAGAAGACAAGGGGAGGGAGAAAGGAAGGAGCAGTTTCCAGCGGCCGGTCATAGAAACCGAGTCGACTTTCAGACCAGCAGAGTTCGGATCTCGACTTCTGCCGCCAGAAAACAAACCGCTTGAGATGGTGGTGCTGAAGAGAGCGAAGGAGCTGCTGCTCAGCCACAGTCACCACAGTATAGCCAGACACCTGCTGATGGCCGACTGCCAGGTACGATGATGTAATGATCAGTGTCTTTTTGAAGACACTTTGGTCCACAGTTAAGCATTTATAGTTTCTTTACCACTTTACATGGGCTCTGGTCCATAGTCATCACTACATTGTATTTTCACCTTTTTCCCAGTTTCTATCATCAGAATGCTGAATTTCTGACTTGGATAAATCAGATATGTCAGCATTTCATTATAAAATGCAATCATGACAGTGACCAAAAGAATAAGATAGCGACTACAGGCGGCCGAAATGAGTTTCCTTCACAGGGTGGCCTGACTTACCCTCAAAGATAGGGTGCAGAGTTCAGACATCCAGGAGGGTCTCGGAGTAGAACCGCTGCTCCTTCACATTGACAGGACCCAGCTGAGGTGGTTCGGGCAGGATGCCTCCAGGGCGCCTCCCTTTGGAGGTTTTCGGGGCACGTCCATCTGGTAGTAGACTGGGGCAGACCCAGAACATGCTGGAGAGATCATATATCTCATCTGGCCTGGGAACACCTCGGAATCCTGCCAGAGGACCCGGAGGATGTTGCTGAGGAGAAGGATGCTCGGGCTACCTTGCTGAACCTGTTGCCACTCTGCCCTGATCTCAGATAAAGAAAATGGGTGGATGGGGATGGATCATGATAAAAAATCTTTTTACATACATTTTTTTTTATAAACGCTTCTAATAGAGTTAATAAGTGGTGTTGGTCCAAGGTAGTAGTCAAACAACGCCATAACATAAATAATACCATCTCTAAAGTATTAGTAAACAATTTAATAATCATCGATAAAGCCTTTAGTTACAACTTAAATGGATCCCTCATTAAAACCAGTGACTGATTTAGACCATTTTGCACAGACACAGAGAAAATGACAGCAGAGCGGGTAAACATGTTTACTGGTGCTGTTAAACACACGCCCTCTGTGTCTGTGCACTGCTGGTAATTAGATTTCTCTTCTGCAGCTGATGTTGCTGCTGCAATAAAATTATCCCCATGGTGCTTGAAAAGGAACAACCCAATCTGTTGCACCTAAACACACACACTCACATGACAGACAAAATAAAAAGCCTAGAAGTGATTGAAAACTGCTTTTACAACCATTTGTAAAACCTTTTTGACCTTCAGGTTGCAAGGATTCTTGGAGTGACTCCAGAGCTGAAAGGTCAGATGGGCGTGACGTCTGGCCTGGAGCTGGTGACGCTGCCACACGGTCGACAGCTCAGACTGGACCTGATGGAAAGGTACGCGTCACACACACACAGGGCAGCACAAATGTTCCATTGCAGACTCAAAATGAGAAGACAAACTGTAACTTCTTAAGTTTTTAATTAACAGCCACATTGAAGATGTTGTTCACATGGTAAAAGTTCACAGAGATAAAGCTCACAGTAAATACACAGTGGAATAATTTGAAATTTAGGGAAATTGGTTATTTTCTTTCTTTCTTAGCAAGAGTTAGATGAGAACACTGATACCATTCTTATGTCTTGATGGTAAATCTCTGCATGGAGGCCACAACCTGTGACAAGTAGATGTTAGTTATATGTTATGGGGTTAGGAAAACGGCTGATACATCAGCCTGCTCTCAACAGAGTTGAGATGAGGTCAGTAGTAATTCATACCTGCTGATTCACTGTCCAGTCTCGTCTGACAAAACCATACTGATATTGATGATCCTCCTCCTCCCTGTCAGACACCACACTATGGCGATAGGCGTTGCTGTGGATATTCTGGGATGTACAGGCAGTGTGGAGGAGCGGGCGTCTACATTAAATCGCATCATCCTAGTCGCGTTGGAGCTGAAAGACACGGTGGGCGACCTGTTTGCTTTCACAGCCCTGATGAAGGCTCTGGACCTGCCACAGGTAAACACACACAATCGTGTTTCCTCACTTTGGAGGGCACTGGCTTGCAGTCACCCCCCTGGGGACTCCACGGTGTGACTGTGTAAACAGATTTACAGTATATGACTCCACAACATGGACACACACACACACAGAAACAAATGAAACATACATAGTATTATGAAGTATCACCTCGCTTTGAATCAAAGAAACGTGGCTGCTGATATGAAACAACTGGACCAGTATTTAAAAATCACATTTGAACATTTCAGCCCGTTTGATGTAAACTGATCCATCTTTTATTGCATCTCTGGTAGTTTTTCAAAAACATATAAAAGTGAGAGTGATGTTTGGTGGAAGCACAGCTGACATCTGTTGTGTGCTCACAGATCAGTCGTTTGGAGGAAACCTGGACGACTCTACGAAGGAACTACACACAGACCGCCATCAGCTATGAGAAAACACTCAAACCTTTCTACAAGAATCTGTACGAAGGCACAGGTATAATAAACAAATACAGGGTACCATTTAAATGAAATGGAAGCTGTCTCCTATGGCTCCAGAGGGAGTTTCACAAAGTCCAGTAAACATCTGTTGGGGCTGAAGGCCACATCTGGGGAAGTGTAGCTGGAAAGAGATGAGGTTACCGGTTATAACCTTCAGTTATAACAGGCTAAACATGCACTGATGCAAGATTATAACTAAGTAGCAGACAATTATGCAAATGTGACTTTAAAGACAAACAGAAGCAAACTAAAACTAAACATTAACTGAAACATCCCTCACCTGCCTCCTCCTGCAGCCTCCTCTCCACCAGTGGTCTGCGTCCCCACCCTGCTGCCTCTCCTCACGTTGATGGAACGTCCGTCGGTTACACCCGAGGGGCCGGAGCTTTGGGAGACCAGCGACCAAGGCTGTGACATCATGCTGCACCACTTGGAGGCTGCACGCCAGGTCGCACACAACACTCAGACCTACACATCCAATGCACAGGAGATCTTGCAAGGTAAAAGCAAAAAAAAAAAACACACCAAGTATTACACAAAGACACTTTTTGTGAGTTTAACAGAAAATGTTACGTGTGTTTAGGGTTTCAGTGTGATGAAGACCTGCTTGAGGTGTTTAAGACGGACTTTCAGCTGCGATTGCTGTGGGGAAGCCGCGGGGCTTCAGTCAACCAGACGGATCGCTACAGCAAATTCAACCTCATCCTCACTGCGTTGTCACGGAAACTGGAGCCACCACCCAAAACACAAACCTTAATCTGAGCAACACCGCTCATACAGACTCCTTTTCACTCAGCAGAGCAGAGCAACATGCCTCCAGATGCATCAGACACCAGCTCTGAGAAAAACACACAAAGCACTAAGTTACAAACAATCAGACAGCAGCCTGTTGTCATCAACATACAACTTCAGTAGCTGTAGTTGCCCAGAAACCAATAAACTCACTAGGTAACCAAGCAGCTTTACAGCCAGTGAAACTGTACTGCTCATTTTGATGCCTGTGGAAACAGTATTTCTTCAGACAAATGGAAGTCTGATGACATACTTTGTTTTTATTTGTTTAATATTTTACACAGTCTGCTAAAGAATTTTGTCTTTTTTGTTTATTCAGTCAAATTTCAAGTCATAAATCACAAATTTTGCTCAATGGTCTTTACAATCTGTAGAGCATAGGACACTCTTTTTCTTTAGACCCTCAGTTCATATAAAGAAAAGCTCCACCAAAAACTCAAAACAGCTAAAGCCTCAGGGCAACTGAGGAGAAATCGTCAGGAAAAGGGAGGACAAACTTTTTTTTTTATTTTTTATCCATTTTAAGATGAGTATGAAACAACAAAATGTGAGAAACTTGAAAGGATCTGAACTTTCCGTAGTGACTGTAGGTGTAGGGA
>NW_018128324.1:114493-124879 GCF_001952655.1 Monopterus albus
ACAAAACAGTTTTGACATAATTCAGTCCAAGACCTGTGTTATTGTGTAAATCCATTAAAGAATGTGTTTTTCTGTATTATAAAAACCATAACTGTGATTTTTACTCACCTCATTTTTGCTGAAATGAGGAGCTGTTACGGACCACAGGTTTCCGTCAAACTAGGACAATGAAAGTTCCCCATTTTATGATGTTAGTGTACCTTAATTAATGGGTTTAAAAGGTCAGGGCACAAAACAGTTAAACAGGCAGAAATGAGTAAAGAATAGACGTTCTTCTACAGAGCCCATAGGTCTGTATCATCTAGATATACTTTTGGCTCATTTGATAGAAAACCACCTGATGTTTGTTGCTGGTAAAACAAGCAGGAGAAAAAAACTGCTTGTTTAAATATACAGTATATAAATGCATTGTAATATTAGCAAGGTTTTTTCCTTATCAGTAGATGGCAGGTTATCAGTTGTAACTCTTTAAACTGCATTTACACAGGAGCAGAAAATCTGTAGCAAATTCAAAATCCAAACTTTCTGTACATGTGAAAATGTAGTTGTAGTCTCTTTACCAGTTTTTTTTTTTTTTTTGCCCTTAAAAATCACAGGAAGTGATTATAAAATGACCTGTACATATGTGAAGCATTATGTTAAAGCTGTACATAATTTCTGTAGAACAGTGACTGTAAAAAACAGATGAATTTTAGTCTTTAAAATATTATGAACTACTGCAGTAAGATTTAATAAAATTGTATCTGTGGAGCATGGCAGTTTTGTGATATACTAAATGTTTGCATGTGTAACAGTACAATTACAAATTCACATCTTGGTTAAATGCTTTTATGCTTAACATTTGGTCGATCTGAACAAAAGGCGATGCAGACAGAGGTCGTTTAATTCCGCCTAACGTAGGTGATTATTTCAGAAGAAAAAAGGCCCGTCACTATTAAACTAAAGGTCACTCAGCAGTCCATTCTGCCAAAGTCTGCAGTTACAGATCATTACTGCTTCATTAGCAGACGTTGCTTTTCTTTTTCCTGCAGTTGATAGAGCATCACAGAATCACATCGACTTTTTTTTGCTGCTGCTTATTTTATTAAAACAATATCTTGAAAGAAGAAAAAGCATTTGTTTACAAAGTGTCTGACAACATTCAAAGTAAAAAAAAAATGTGCACAATAAGGAAATAGAAGTACTGCCATTCGTTACAACTTATAAAACATGGTAGAAATGTTTTTACATGGGTTTAATGTCCTGCAGAAACACCTTGCACCTGCTGTTTTACTGTTACTGGGTGATAAGATTTCATCTGTGCACTGTCGTCAGAGGTACAAAGTTTCCACTGGACATTTATGATGATCAGTTTCAAAAGAGGATGCAGAGGAGGACACGTCTGGCTTCGGCTGGGTGAACAGCACCACACTCACAGTAGCTTGGCAAGTAAAGAACTGTTTGTACAAGAATTTACTGCAGACTGGATCATATTTATATCAAAGCTGAGTTATGTACGTTTGCATAATATTAAGATTAACACAGTGGCTTTTATAGGCTCACAGCTTTTCTATATCTATATATATATATGAAGGTAAAAAGTACACTGTTACTGGGATACTTTAGTTTTCTCCGTAAAGCTGCTATATCAGTATATTCCTGGTCAACAGCTCTGATTAAAGGGACTGTATACTCCAAACAACAAAACAACCTGAACAGAGACATTTCAGGAGGTCACTGTCAAATTTGGAGTGTACAGTCTGTCTGTATGATATACTGAGTTTAAGATGTTCTGCAGACAGCTATAAACACTCATTTAGCATAAAAAAAAATGTAGTGAGTCCTACTTATCGTCTCAGCATCAGAGGGTTATCCTGTCTGCTTATGGCTGAGGGTACCATTTATAAACAGCTAGGGCATTGATTTTAGAGCTCAAAATAAAATGTATATTCTGACATTTAATCATTAATAAAGCAAAAATAAACATTCACTTGATACTTCATCCCAAAAAAGAGTCGCCGCTGCTTTTCTCAGTTTAGAATCACTGTAAATTGAGTTTGAGTTTTGAACCCTTTCCTGAACAAAACCCGTGATTGGAAGTCTCCTGTTGGGCGCTCAAAACTAGCAACAGGCATTATCTTTAAAAAACAATGAAGGTATTAATTTATAATTAACTGTAGACCGAATTGTTTAAATACAAAAATGGGATTCAACAGCAACTGTTTAATCACTGGAACAAAACGTACATGTCAAAACGCTGCATGTCAAAACAAAAGGGCCCAAAACATATTTCGGTTCAGGGAATCACAAATAGTGCGGCTTGTGATTCCCTGAACTGAAGAACTTTCAGATTAAATGATACTGAAAATAATGTTTAGCTGCAGCCCCACGACATCAGATATGTACACAAAACAAAAAGAATGGATTGATCTTTGTATACAAGGCATCAGAAAAAAAGCAAAAACTGACAACACTACAGAAACTGATTAATTTCATTTGTGCCATTTTGCATCCCAAAGGAGCTTAAATCCAACCTGTCACTCTGCCAATTTCACTCATCAAGTTCAGTTTACTTCAACTGAGAAAAAAGTTGTACAACATCTTCCTTGGCTCTAGAGGAGCTCTGAAAGATGTGGGCATTTACCAGGCAAAAAGGCTGCAATGAAAGACACTTTAGTTGCATTATGGATAAAGTTGTATCCAGCATTTTAAGAGTTTGAGCCAGATTAGGGACTTAATGTGAGGAGTTTTCAGGCTCTGCTGCTTTGACGTTAACGTTTGTGTCTCTCACTAATCCCTCCGATGTTGGTAAAGAGCAATACTAAACACTAAACTGCAAAACAGTTACAGGCAGAGAAAAATGTGAAGTAGGGTGACTGGGCCAAGTTCAAGTAACATCTACAGCATCATTCTGTACATTTCACAGCTTCATTGAATAAACACAGATTACAACTAAGGCGCTGCCACCTGCTGTTCAGAAACCCATGATACGAGAAGAAACGTTAGTGGCAGTTCTCTTAAACATCAACAAGAAGCCAAACTTTGTTAAATTTGTCATTGTTTGTGTACTGAACAAATACAGTGAGTGATTAAAGAACAAAAACAAATCCATTCAAAGAATCTAGAAAACATGCAAAAACAAAAAAAGCAGTCATTGCAAAAGTAGTATAAAAACCATCCATGAAGAGAAAATTACTAGAGCTGCTTTTGTTTGCTGCTGCTCCACAGTGGTCATTTGTAAAGTTCACACCTCTATGAGCAAACAGACATTCGTTCATTTATTCACTCATTCATTTAATCTGATTCAAATGCTGGAGAAATTCAGGGCAAAGTGCATCAGTTCAATTCAAACTTTGACGAGGGTCCACCACACAAACCTAAAAACAATCACCATGGAAACACATTCAGCATGACAAAGATGTAACATGTACAAATCATTCAATGGTAAAAACTAGCATCACACATGTAACACTGACATGTTTACAAGTCAATGTGTACAGACAGCCAAACACTTCGAATCCCATGTTTGACACATTTGGCTTTCCATACATGTGAGTACATGTTGTTCATACGTGCGTGTTGTCACATTCACAAATAAAACTGATCAAATGGGGGAAACTTCTAATGCAGATGCAGTTGAGAGCACCCCCCCTCCAAGGAGGCAAGGGCTCAGCCCAGGTGGCTGATGGGGGATGAAGTGAGTCAATCAGATACACAAAAGTGGAAAAATCCCGCCAAGTTACACAGGTTTTAACGCAGGGTCTGACCGCAATCATACTGGGACTCTTTCTTGTTTGGTGTCGATAAGAGTGGCTCAGTCCAGCCAGAGCTGAGCGCTGGTTGAGTGAAGGGCGACTGCCATCTGCTGGTTGACTGGTGGAATTACAATGCGGGAAGAAAAGGAGGGAAAAGATGGGAGAAGAAAGAAAAAGGAAGGAGAGGGGAACAGAGGTCCTGCTTTCATCTGATAGACCTGCTCTCTGCCTAACAAGTAGCTCTGATTTTACCAGCTGTTGTTCGGGACAAATTCAACAAACATTCTCATGCTGGACATTCATTATAACAACATGACGAAACAGCATTCGACACAACTCATCCACAGCTGCAGGCACACCATTAAAGCCGGACCATGTTTGTAAGACAATGACGACATTAAAAACATGCGACTGTATGAGGGCTCAGGCAGGCATGAGGAACAGAGTGGCTCAGGCAGGCAGGCATGAGGAACAGAGCGCAGGTAAGTATGATGATGATGACAGGAGTGAGTTGGATCAGTGCACTAATAATGTTAGTGGCAGTAAATAATGGAAGCATAACTGACCCTAACGAGTAATCAACCCTACCACATGGAGATACAGCTGCTTTTCTCTCACGAGGAGCTAGACTAAACATGGGGGGGGGTGCATGTTAACAGCCTGATGTAGGAAATATGGCAGGAAAATATTTTATAGTAGATAGGAATAGAATCTGTCACTAAAAAGCAAACAGGCAGCTGGAAGATGAAAGCTGACCTGCCATTCTGTGTTGAGCCTGAGGGATCATTCTTGACTTCAAAAATACCAGTGTGACATAAAATTCTTATCACAAAGTGCTCTTTCTGCTTTCGGCCATATTAATGGCCTTCCTCATCGCCAAATACGCAAACCTGGTGATTAGAATTCTTTTGGCAAAATGCAATTTGTGGATTTTGAATCCAATTCACTTGAATGAGGAATGCTAACAATAAAATGTCACTCACTGGTAGCCACTTCAAAAGACAAACCTTTCCCCAAAAAATCTGACCTGCACCTACAGAGACAAGCAAAGCTATCCTGTTAAAACACAAAGCAGCCAAAGAGAATCGGGAAGGGGGGAGGGGGGGATGCTCGTGTCTCTTAGTTCACATCAAATCACAGAGACAGACCTGCTGCTGGACTCCTCTCTTTCACCTCACCTGAAACTCTCAAGCACATACATATGCCTGCAATATTTTTGGCCACATCCCAATCAGTGAGGTCAAAGGTGAAAACACTTCCTATAACCTCACTGGTCACAATGTGGCAGAAGGTTTTAACAAAGTATAACACCAGGGTTTTCCCTCCTGGTGCGACTGAACTCACCACTAAACAAGACTGATAAAGACCTGCAGCCATCACAGAGGTTCCACCTCTTCAAGCCCTTTACACACTGGGAAGTTGCTGCTTGTGGTGATTTTCATAAAAACAGCAGTCATTTTGTTCCAGCGTTCTAGGAAATACAATTTTTTTTCCTTTCCACTGTTGCTGAAGTTTAATGTTTGGTGCTGGATTAAAAAAAAAAAAAGCAGACAACTGCCTATTGGTCCTCCAGTAAATCCTTCTTTGAAGGAGGTGAACATGTTCCATTTCTTTAAGACCATTTCTGAGGTGTTGAATCATCTTTAAGCATGTAGAATATGGGGCTGCATGGTGTCCTATAAAACCAAAATGCAGTAACAAAATGTAATCACAAGATGTTCAACAAAATGGATATTTGTCAAATTTTAGGAAACAATTAGGGGCAAAAGTGAGTAAATGTATCTTTAGCTAATGCTAGCTGTGGCTATCATTAGCTTTAACTGGAGTTTTATATTGCAGCTTGTGTTTCTTTGACATGACAAAATAAATGCCAATCAGTTGTATTCTGGTCTCAGTTTTAATTTGTATTTTGTGCAAAGTAAGTCCAAATGAAGGTGTGTCCATGTGGTACAGTTCATCCAGCCAGCCTTGTTTTAACTTCAGTTAGCTGCAGTTACTGCTGTTTGCCTTTTTAGGGCACAATACCGAAAGCTGCTGTTTAGTATAGCCCTTACTAACAGAAACAGGGTTAACAAAATATTAGAAACATGCCAGTACAACAAGCTGCAGCCTCCCAAATTGCCACATAGTGGACTCAACACCTCTCTACAAAAACTGAACATTATAACCTTCATGAAGTACTTACCATAGGACTGTTGTGTTAAAATGCACCAGTTGAACTATGTTTAGCTAAAATTGCTGCAGTTCTCACTTCCCAGTCTGAGAGGTCTGATTAGTTTCATGCTCTACTGCCTTTATGACAAAGGAAGCTGTGGGCACCACTTAGAATCCTACCTGAAGATGTTAAATATATCACTGCCTGCCTGATGCTGGGATCATAACTTCTAACTAAGACCGTCCCTGCTTCCTGTAGTGACCCAGAATGCTTTGCTGATTGTAAATGTGTGAGCATGCAGACATGCAAACTCCCAGCAAAAAAATCTTCCACCTTCTTACTCCCTCTCTTGGTCACCCCCACCACCAATAAGCAGCAATCAGCGTGAGCCCTCCACCAGCCAATCAAATGGCCCGGCCACTCTGCAGCCCTCAGGAACCTGCAGTCACATAGAGGAGAAAGCCAGTTACTAAAACAGAGACGCACAAGGTGCACCCATCCATCACAACACATCGTTACAGTTAGAGGAGGTTTTTAAAAAGAGTTAGTCTTAAAAATTAGACCCCAGGTTTTCCATCAGGGTGTGGTCAATTCACTTTCTATTTTCATTGATTCACTAAGTGGAGGAAAGTAAAATTAAAAAACACTGGAAGTATCCTGCTCATGTCATCAGGAGTCAGAGCAGTGAAACAATCTTTTACCTTCTCAGGTTTGTCTGAGAAACTAACCGAAGAAGAAGATTAAAGTTGTATATCCTTTATATACCGTGGACTAACCTTTCATAAAAATCCACCCAAAGGTTGTCGAGACATTTCACACTGGACTAAATAACAGACACACATTATTATTGCTAAAAATGGAAACAAAAAGATTAATTTAAAAGCCTTTTAGTAACACTTTACTAGGTCCCACTATTTAGCATTTAGTCACAGTATAACAATGTTTAAAAAACATTAAGCTACAATGACAGTGTTTAATAATGTACAATTAAAACATTACTACAGCTGTCTTACTAAACTATCGTTCATTACACAGCAACCCGATCTGCAAGAAACTATTTAGTAGATGTTTATATACTGCTTATAATTGATAAACAGGGGGAAGTGTTAACCTTCTATCCAAGGCAGAACAAACCTATTCAAATGCTCTACTTGGAGCAAATCTGGCAGAACTTCACTATGTTGTGAACCAGCTGAAACTGAACACAGCAGCAATGGTCAGAGCTGTTTTTAGTGTTGTGAGAATTAGAAACGCAATCCTGTAAAATGTCTTAAGACTCTTTCACTGAACTGAAGCCATTTCATACTAAACTTCACCAATTCCTTACTCAACTTTTCAGTTTATCAGTTTCTCTTTATCAGTTTAGTCACGGTTTCTCATGTGGGTAGATTTTAGAGTTAAATAATAAAGCTGGTGATGTTCTCCACATTTGTTAACCAATTCTACAAAAAACATGCAGCCAACACTGAACTGGTGCTACCAACAGGTGCTGTCTGCACACTGGTTTCCAACCTGGCAGATTATTTGAGACCTACATGCTCTAATTACTACAGTTTAGGTTATGTTTGCTAAGAACTACTGTGACCAGCTATTTATTTATTTAGCCTTTTTTAAAAATTAAACTATATATTTAAAGATTTGTGTCTTCAATTGGAATGAAAGGGCTTGGGATTTGTTGACAGTAAAGGGAAGGAGAGAGAATAGTGCCAACCTTACACTTTAAAATGTGCACCTCTGCTCTGAAAGGGGTCACAACGTGTCTCTACAATTGTGCATGACAAGTGCAACGTGGGATTTTTATCATTTTTAACTGTATGATACTGTACATAACAGAAGCTGAAATCACAGAAACCTCTAAAAGTATTTCAATTTTTAGTGTGATAACAGTAAGAAAGGTGTATGTATACACACACACACACACACACGCACACACACAATGCAATCAGACAAAAAACAGAAACAGCCACAATTTCGCTTCTAATTATGTTGACAGATGAATCAGAAGAACTTAAAAACCACCAGTTTGAAAAAGAAACAACAATAATTAAAGGAGTAAAAATAAATAGTTTCTAATATGGTACATAAAAATCTTAACCACTTTGATCAATAAGAAGCAGTGTAGCCTCGACATGAGGCTCAAAACAGCAGTGAAGACGTTTCTCTCACACACAGTGAAATGCCTCATATACAATATACACATTCAACCATCAAATAGGTTTGTCCTATTTATCTTTGTGCTCAGGCACTCACCTCTGACATTGGTCCCACAGACACAAAACGAGGATGGAGGATTAATAAACACACAAAACAGTAAAGACATGGGATGTAAAGCAGAACAGATAAATGTCCATGCAGAAGTTCACACGCTTTTTCCTTTGCAGTGTCATGATGGGAAACAGAAAGCAGATGGACAGATAGACAGATGAAGGAAAGGACAGAGGACAGTGTAGCTTCAGATGTAGGTGACAGCACCTTTGCTGTTTCTCTCCAGGGTGATATCTACATAGGAGGTGGGAACGTAGCCCTCCTCTCCGCTCTGCTTCCTCGCCCTCGTCCAGCCGTCACCTTTATCCTCCTCGATAATGTACAACACCTGGATAAGATTTTCAAATTAATGCCATGACTGTGCAGAGAGTTAGATGAGAAGACTGATAGCACTGTTTGTGTATGCTAACCACTGAAGGAGGCAGCTAGCTTAGCATAAAGACTGCAAACTGGGGAAACGTTAGCCTGGCTGTAAGTACAACAATGTCATTTCAAAAAAGATTTTAAAACCATTTTCCAAAGCCAAAAATATCCACATATTTAAAAAATGAACAAACACATTTAAGCAATATACCAAATAAAAGGAATCTGAGTTTACACAAATGACCATTACCTCGTCTTCTGCCATTGCCAGCGTCCCCTCATTCTGACCTACAGGTCAAAACAAACCATAGTGAGACGGGACACAAAGTCTTTTCTCAAACTACTGCAGATATTTGACAATAAACTGCAGTTTATGGCAATTTTACCCACAACACTTAGCAATGTGCCTCTGCCAGCTTCGGTCTGCCAACCCTGCGAATAAAGGAACGGCCCACTCTACTACCTAACCCACAGATGTCCATTTATGGATCTTGTTTTATGCTGACCACATAATTGGAATATTTATTTACAACGCAGTGGAATGACTCTCGTGGATAATCTAAGAATACTCGGCTACCCTCTGATCTAGAAGGCAGGTCAAAGCAGAGCTTTCAGGTGACGGTCACACTGAAAGTTCGTAGCTCTCATCAATGGTAGAAAACAACTACTGTAATTACACTTTTAATCCTATGCCATCACAATCTGAGAACAAATCAAGTTATTATTAAAACATCTGACTGCGTTTCACTTTAGCTAACTAACTGTATTCTTCATACAAGTAACCACTATGGTAAACACTTCTGAAGCTCCACAGATGCTAACACTTGGTGGCTACTAGCTGCAGTAAGCAGCAACGTGCTAACATTAAAAACATTAAAAAGATCTCAAACTGTTTGCTTTACTTTGTTGTCCTTACCGTCAAAGTAGTACAGCGCTTTGCAGTGTCCGATGACGGGCAGTGGGTCATCGTCATCAAATTCATCATCAAACTCGTGAGGGTCATGGTGTGGGTGCCCGGGCTGCGGAGGACCGGTGCGGCGACCAGGTGTGTGATGCTCCTGACTGGTGTCGTCTGTGTAACTGCCCTCAGGACTGATAGGAAACAGGCAGACGTTTATACTTGCTTGTAAAGAAATTTTACACATTTCTCAGCTGACGTGCTGTGTGCTTGTTAAGAAACAAGTGCACACACAAGCAATTAATTAGAATTACTAATGGGAAGTGAACCAGTCAAACACTTTACCCTATGATTCATACCAAATTATATCATTTTTTTCTATTAATCTTGCTAGAAAATGAAGGTTACATATCTGTAACAAACAATTATCTAAGTTTTAGCTGTCCACTGGTTTGACAAACAAAAGTTCACACATACACACACTTTAGAAACAAGTTTTTGTTTCTTCAAAGCACAGTTTTGTAAAATAGGTCTTATTTTGTCAAGACACTTCCTAGTAAAAACAGGAAACTAGATCACTGAGGTTCTGTTACAGGTTCCTCATTAATACCTAATGTCTACATATTTGAAGCACTTCTCTCTGACAGCGAAACCTGTGTAGATGTGTGTAACGGGGATGGATTGTGTTTCACCTCTCTCTGCCTTGTGGAGTGTGATGGTTGTCAGGGCTGTGTCTTCTGTCTCCTTTGGAGCTCTGCTTTCCCTCCACCTCAGCTAACCAAGTCTGTCCACAAAGAGAGACAGAGAGACAAGACTTGTGTTAATATTACAAACGGTGTATCACCATCACCTTTTTTACCATCTTATCCTCGTTCTTGGGTTTTGCAGTCATTTATTTTTGACTATTTAAATTTGATTCCTCTCCCTTCTTTACCTCATTTTTGTGGATTTCCGACCGCAGCTTCTCCATG
>NW_018128324.1:124899-128204 GCF_001952655.1 Monopterus albus
CAGGCTGATGGGGTCTCCCATCTGAGGATTCTTTTCATACACATCCTTCATCTTGTTCAGGGCATCTCTGACAAAAAAAAAAAAACAAAAAAAAAAAACATGCACTGGGAGTTGATTACTACCGATTAATCGGTTTATTATTTTAAAAACACCTACAGACATTACATTTACTGTCATGTGTGTACATTTTCACTTTGAACAGTTAAAACCAGAGAATGTTTGGCATTTTTGATGAAAAAGGACAAATTATTAAATCAATTCTCAAAATAGGCCGATAAATTTTTTTTTGAACAACTAATGAATGCACAGACAGATGAGTTAAGGCCATTTAAAACATTGAAATTGTTCAAAACAATCAACTAAAATAAATGCACTGACATCATCTGTTTCTAACATCAAGGTTTTTGTGTATTTTCCAGAAATACAGTAATAGGCTTATCTTTCTTAATTTTTGGGGATGTCTTGGTGGGTAATGAATTACTAGGGAGCATTTTACCGCTGATCCATCTCTTTCTGCAGCTCTTTGCCGAGTTCGTCGATCCTCTGCTGCAGCTTCTTCCTCCTCTGCTCAGGGGGTAAGTGACTGAAATCCTCCAGAGATGGTGCCTGGTGAGCAGAAACACCATTCTACATGAACTCCTTTTATGCCATGTTCATATCAACAACAGTGTGAAACAACAAAGTTAATTCTGTGTGAGAATGACCCCAGAAACAGCTGGAATAAAGACTTCTGTACTGTAGAGTGGTGGTGTGGACAGATCTGGTAAAACATTCCACCACTGATTGATTTCCATTAGGTTTGTTGAGCCCAGCTGCCGTATTTTGGTCTGGTTTCTTTGTCTACTCATGAACACGTTTTCCTAAGAACTACATTTTAAAGATAAGCAGCATGTAGCTGTTTTACACAAACCACCTACATTAAAGAACAACAAATCAAAGTCTGATCATCCCCTCATTGTTAATCACACTCTCCCAGTTGAAACCAGGGCAACAAACTAAAATGATCATTTAACATGTTCGTTATGTACTTGATTAATCAAGTGGCTGGTTGGCCAGTAATGTCAGGAAATTATGAAAAATCTCCATCACAGTTTCCCAAAGCTCAAGGTGGCATCTTCACATCTCGTTTGTCCAGTAAACAATCTAAAAGTCAAACATGTTGAACTCACTATCGGAAAAACCAGAAACTGTCGACATATTTTCTTAAAAAGCAACCTGAACAACTAATCAATTATAATAATAGTTACTGATTGACAGAAAAATAATCAACTAACTGCTGCAGCTCTAGTCACAACAAATGACCCTGAAAACATAGCACATGTTGAGAGACTTGGACCTTTCAGTCCTAACACACAATCTTCCTCAACAGATGAAGTTTGGTCAGTTGTTATGGAAAGAACTGACATGATTCTACTATACAACAGCTGACATGGAATGCAATCGTACGTTAAGACTTTGCCAAACCGACTGATCTAAAACTATCTATTAATGTAGGTGCACGGCAGAACACTACCTATGACAAGACAGTAGCAACATTATTCTAACAGGGAAAGGAACCGCTAACTACCACTACTGTGATTATACAGAATATAAGGAGCCCTACAGCACACGGTGAGGATACATGGACGAGCAATGCGGGTTGTTCTTGTGACTACTTTATACATAAACACACTCACTTACCAGCTTTACTGACCACTGTACCATTGCAGTAAAAATAAAACAAAAATGGATGCTAGTTAGTTGTCTCACAGACAGTAAGTGCACAGACAAGACGGCTGGTCAGCATGAAAACCAGGCAGACCCAAAAGGTAAAAGTCCAGGCCAAAAACAAACATGAATCACCTCACACCAGGCAGCTGGTGCAAATACTCCCCAGTAGCCCGTGTTTATTAAACACAGTTGCAGCTGATGAACTACTGAACGTTTATACTGGCCTCCTGGTGAATGATGATTCACTTTGGATTTTTGTGCTGTGGGTGTTTATCAGCGCCCACATGGGGATTCTTGTGAAGGAAGACAAAATTATAGGAATATTTTTTTAAATTGTAAGAGGAAAATGGCTTTTCAACTGAATTTACCATACTTACTAGGCCAGAGATATACACATTGTGTTGTGTACACATAAGTGTTCACCAGAATCTCCACAGGCTGCCTTTATTAAATTTCCTGACTTTTTCTGTCTGAAATTTCTCTCTCAAAACGTGGTAAGTTCCCATAAGCAATATTTCAGCAATCAAGCCAACAATCACTCAGCCAGTTTGTCCTTCTGAGGACCATGTGACAGATTAAACCAGACTGGACAGTAGCCAGTCACAGATGGCCCTGACAGAACGGACGAGAGCGGAAGCCAATCAAAGCAGTAGCTCAGCACCGAGCCTGGGTGTTATTTATAAATTTGTGTTACAACACAGAAGCACTGTTAGCAGGTTCACTCCAACAAACGCACAAACATCAGAGCAACACACCTGATGTTCAGAACATATGTTTCTTTTTTTTCCCCAAATAACACTGCAACCCAAACAGTGCTCATATCCCTCACATGCACACACCATCAATCACCAAGGATCCTCCGGTCCTGTGATTGGACGCAAAATCTGTCTCAAGAATGAAAAGAGAGAAAGAAACAAAGGGAGAAGAAAAAGGAAATCAATGTAAACAACCCAAAAAACAGTGTCTGCAAAGCTCCATCAAGTTAAAAGTTCAACTGTGAAAATATTAAATCATTCCTATGAGAGCAGAGTTACGATCTTTCCATATAAATAGATTGTTAAAAACAAAATCTTTAAAAAGTCTAAAATTTGAGTTAAAAAATTCACAGTATACATTTATGGCACTGATGTGATACTAATCCATGACCTGCAGACACTGTGCAGGAATCACATCAACCTGTTTCAATAACACACACTACAACGCTACTTCCTGTCTCACCCCTCTCCTCAAGTCTCTCAAATTCTGGGGGATTCTGGGTACTGTAGTCTTTATCTTAGACAGATAGTGGCTCACTAGGTCAGAGGTGAAACAGGATGAAGGGAATTGGTGCGAGGTGGACCGGGGACGGGGCAAAGAGGAAGAGGAGGGTGGAGGAGGAGGAGAGGTGGAAGGGGACTGTTGGGGAGCAGGAAGAGAGGACAAAGCCAGAGGTCAGGACAACGCATTGTCTGAACTCAGTATTTTTTTTGTTTGATGACCATTTTTAGCTCTGGGTGGGACAAAGTCATGGTCACGGTCAGGGCTGAACTCCATGTAGAACAATAAGCAGTTTTACTTTGTTGGAACTACAACTGAATCAGTATTCATGATAAATG
>NW_018128324.1:128245-130085 GCF_001952655.1 Monopterus albus
CTTGTGATACCATCAGAGGGCATCTGATTAGACCCAAATTTGACATCCTCCAAGATACTTGGAACAACCGACCTGCCAGATACCTTCAAAAACTGTTGGAAAGCATACCAAGGAGAACTAGTGCTAGCAAAGGGCGGTCACACTAAATATTGACTCGTTACAGGTTGCATCTGTTTACATCACTTTATACAAGTTAGCTGATAAAAAATATTCATGCCCATTTTTTTGAAAGCATCCTCACTTTACTTTTGCCTAAAACATTTACACAGAACTGTCTGACAATTGTTATTTCATACCTTTAACAGATTTTTTTTCTGAGTTTTGATTATAAAGTAACACCTAAGAATTTTTTTTAATTTTTTACTTTGACCTATTTTGCTATAAATATTTAGAAGAACTGATTAAGAATGTCAGAAGCTTTAAACTTCTGCCTTGTACACAATCTTTGTTCTCAACAATTAAACGAGTCCTTATACAAGCCTCCACAAACACACACAGCTTCCCGATACTGTGAGGCAACTGATGACGCCTACAAAAACCAACAGTGATAGTTAATGATTAGTCTTCATGGAGAGGGGCAAGGTCCAAAGAGTCCTTCAAAGAAAATATTTGAGAGTGTTGTAATAAATGCAATAAAGGTGATAAAACACTTCAACGCAAGACAACCCAAGAGTACAACTACAGCATAGAGGGAGATAACATCAACAGTATCTGCAAAGATGCAGAAAGTGTCTATTTGAGAGAAAATCTGCAGAAGGCAGGGATGGATAAAACTTAAATGACTGCGCAGGATGTGACTGATAAAGGTGTATGATGTTCAGCTGAGGGTGTGGGTTTATTATCCGATGCAGCTGTAGCACTAACTATAACATGTCTGGGAAGGAGTGAGTGCTAGTGCTTTAATGTTAACTCACTGAAGAGGAAAATTACTACCAGCAAAACTAATGAACATCCAGGTCGGTCAATGTGGCTGTGGATGATGAATACAGCTGTGTCTATATGCTTACACTTCGGCTGAATATGCAACACTGATCTGAAGTGACAAAAAGCATCATTCACTCCATGCACCTTTGGTTTCTTGCCAAACAGCCACAGCTTGTTCTTGGTTTTGCTCATAGCGTGTCTAGAGTCAGGTCGGGGCCCCGGGGGCACATCTTTGTCTCCCTTGGGTGTATTGCTGATAGTCCCGTCTGAACCCGTTCTGCTCAGATTCTGACTGAAATCCTCAAAGGGAAAGTCTTGTGGAGGATTAAAGCCAGATTTAAAGGACTCCACAACGATGGCTGAATCCTGGAGAAGAGACAAGGGGACAAGTGAGATTAAAAGAGAGGGAAAAAAATACCTAGCAAATAAAAATAGGTCCCATCAACACTTCCTCTGTTCCTTCTCTCCATGTCTGGTAACAGCTAATTTCTTCAGGAGAGTTTTCTAAGGTGACAGAGGTAAGTGGATTGCCCTTCCCCTTCTTTCATCCTTCCCACTGTAGTGCATACCCTTCGCTCATCAACAGCTTTGGCAGCGGAAACCATTCCTTCTAGACATTTGGAGATGATGGGAATGACTCTCCGCTCAGCCTCAGCAAAGCTTCGGTACATCTCTCCAAGCTTCACCGTCCGGCGTTCGTCCATGCCTTGCAGATTCTGTGACACAAAACAAAATAAATGGAATAAACACTAGCAACAAGCTAAATACTGCTGTGTTTACAGTGACACTTTTACTAACCTCCTAGTAGATAAACAGCTTGTCACAGTTAGCATATCCTTTCCCCAGACAACACTGATACCCACTCAATATATTAGTAATGGTTTACATGAGACAAGTCACTAAGTTAAACATTTAA
>NW_018128324.1:130112-138218 GCF_001952655.1 Monopterus albus
TTCCCTACATGAGACTGGTTTAAGTGAGAATGCCAGAATATGTAATCACCAGTTTGTTGGTGACCAGTTCCAAACACTAAAAACGGGTGAAATGGCTGGTAAAAGTTAAAAGTTTCAGTGCTAAAAGTTAGCTTCTGAGTAAATGTTTGAAGCCTATTTAATTGGTAGTTCTGTTGTTTATTATGGCTGTAGTGCAAGAAGAATGATACCGAATCACATATTGTTGACCAATTAGTTCACGGAACAAAAAAGTAGTTTACAAGAATTAAATTGTCAGGGGAAATAAAAAAAAATAAAAAAAGATCAAGTTAAGAAAATACTCAACTCAAACTGAATGAGTGTTACAGTCTCTGCAGGATTCACCAAGCCAAATGTAAGATTTTTAATAGCACAGAATTCATTTGAATATCTCTGAGTTATAGTTCTACCAAGGAAAGGATGAAAAATATCAGTTATAACTAGTAGGGAAACTATAACCTAGAATTAATTACCAAGTATGTGGATTTATTGATCACATTTTAGTGTTTTATTTAGACCTGCAGCTTCTGTACCGCTGTTTTAAGAGTGCTAGTCAAATCCTGTAAGAAAATAAACTCAGGTGAGCAACATGCTTGGTTTACCTTGAAGATGTGTGGGATGGCGTTATTGAAATGCTTCCACTGCTCTCCGTTAAAGTTTTGCAGCTGAGCGGCGTACTCGTTCTTACTCTCATCAGCCATGTGAATCCGCAGGTAGTACTGGGCTTTGGCCTAAACAGTTACGAGTACAAATATTATGCTCACATTAACTGATCCTGCAAACCCCACAGACCACTCAACAAAATCCAAGAACAAAAATCTCATTACTGTGGTCATCTCAGACTGGAGCACTAGACAACAAAACTGTTTCCCAAGGTTGAGAAAGAATAAAAATATTTTACATGACATAAGTCACAGGTTCATATAAACAGTAGCTCAACTAAAACAAGGCCAGAGTTAGTGACTTCATCTGTTTTTTTGAAACTGTTTATTTTCCTTAAACTTCATCTGCCAGTTGTAATTATTTTGAGTTGGTAGCAAAATAAAAAGCAACAATATAATTTCACAGGCTCCTATTATACAGTACTAACTTAAATAAAACTAGTGAAATTTTAGCGATGGCTCATCTAATACCTGGCTGTTTTAAAGCATCTTCCCACTGTGGGCTTAGCAAACATGCTAATGCCTTCATTGATCATAAAATAAAAAGGAAGCAGAGGACTGTTTATCACACTGGCTTACAGATGAAAGATAACGACCTACCTTCTCCACCTCTGATTTGGTGCCTACCTTCTCCACCTCTGATTTGGTGGCGTTGATGTCATTATCTAACCGCTCGTAGGACACCTGGGCCTTCTCTGCTTCTCTACACTCCCTCTCAAACTTCTTTTTACTCTACAAAAAGAAGAAAAAACAAGGAAGGTACAATGTTGAACTTATACCAAGAAGCAAAAACAACATACTCCTTGTCATTTTCATAAAGTTCTGAGAAGATAAACCTAAAATAAAATGTGAATGAGAGGTGAAAGAGCCAAAGGGGGAGATGAATCAGACAGGGAGAGATAGTTACTTCCTGCCAGACCATCTGGATTACGTTAGTGAAGGAAACACAGTAAATAGCTGAGACATTACAGTCCAGTCACAGGGTAGTCACTATTAAAGTCATGCAGACCACACTCATCAGATGTGCTATAGTACAGCAACTCTGGCTACAGGCCAAACATGTCACCAGGCATGTATTATTTATACATTCAACAAGCCGCAATTAGCTTTTTAGCTCTTATGAAATTGTGGTGGTTAATTGTGAAGCCCTTTAATGAAAAAAAGAGTTATACTAATACTTAACCCAGTAAATACAATTAAATGACCTCAGAGTGAACAAAGGGGATGTTCCTCTGGAGCCTTTTAGGAGCCAAAGAGAAAGCTGTGAAGGACCAAATGCGGTCCTTGCCTTGCTCTGACTTGGGAGGAGCCGGGCTTCTCTGTGACCTGTGTGTGTGTGTGTGTGTGTGTGTGTGTGGGTGTGTGTTTCCTGGTGCTGGCCCCTGTAGACTGGGAAGTTTGCCAGGAAGAAGAAAGGGACACTGCTGTCTTTTCACAGTGAAAATATTCTAATACTTGATATTAATTTGGAAAGGACCAAGGAGTCTTTAACACTTATTTCTGAAATAAAGACATATGCACATACCAGAAATGCCATATTTGTGTCTTCATTAAATACATTAAGGGTATGTATGGAACTGGGGTATGAAGGGGCTCCACTTTGTCCTGCAGTTACCTCTGTGAGCATTTCTTGCATTTCTCATGCAAACAGTTTTGAGTGCAGCTGGCTGTCCTTAGCAAACAATATTTACATTAAACACTTCATTTTTTTCCCTCTCCTTTCCTCCTCACTTACATTCTCCATCTGTTTCCAGCACTGATCCAAATACTGCTGGGCCTTCCTGCCCTCCTGTAGATGCTGCTCATTCACACACACACACACACACACACACACACACCAAATAAGACATAAACAAAAACAGAAAAACACATGTAAATAGAAACATTCATATGCACGTAAACAAAATGATAGGACTCAAACTGTGTGTGTCACAGTTACATACATGCTAACAGCCACAGATTTACTAGAGTCCAGGGACTCAGCAGGTAAATAAACTGAGACTTAACTGCACTGAAGATGAAGTGAGCGATTTGCATTTGGCATACACTTAAGAGGCAAAACATTTCATACAATATGTTTGGGGGGAAAAGTTTTAATTTGCCAAAACAATCCCAACTCAAGGTCCCTTTTCTGTGCTTTAATCTGCATGACACAGCAAATGAAGTTTTCCCTCTTTTGTATCCATGTATGAAATCCTAACATACTGTGTATGCATAGCAACAGATCCTGATCTTACTTAGTCTCCTACTAAATAAATAAAATGAGTTTGAAACTGTGCTTAGGGGCAAAGTTAAAAAATTGACTGTCAAGTGAGTAAATGAACTGCTATCAAGGAGCAGGTAAAGTATACATCATATGGAGGAGGAATCCTATCAAAGGTAAAATCCTGACTCAGGTCCTACAGGGAATTGTAACACGATCGTTAAATGTACTTGATTATGCCTCAACATATAATGAACAGTGCCTTTTAAAAAAAGCACACGGTCATGTCGTAAAACCAACATAACTCCACACTTGTATCGCTTCCAGGCATCACACCACCGACCTGACCTTTTAGTGCTGTATATCATCAAAAAGACAAACATAAACAAGCTAGATTATCAGTGGGGACAACAGCATCACCACTGTGCCTTACTTTATTAGTGTCACAGAGTGAAAGTTAGTGTGATGGATTGCTTTTTAGCACAAAACATGAAGAGGGTGCTGTTCTTCCAAAGCAACTTATGGAATCAGCAGATGGTGGAGGAAGTAACAGACAGATGGTTAACATCACATCCCACATATTCATCCTCTTGAGTATAGCCAAACAGAAAACAAATGCACATGAGGCGACAAAGAGAGCAGACAGCCACATGCATTCAGGAAGCAACAGATTTTCTGCAGAATGTGGTTTTAATTGTCATTCGATACACTGAACACCACTGAGGATAACCCTTATGGGTCACTTTTATTAGAAAAACAGGCAGAGGACAGTGAAGCAGGAACTTTGCAAGTGCACTCACCTGCTTCCTCTCAACTTTGAAGTCTTGGCCATATCTCAACAGCTCTCCATACACCTTATGAGCCATCTCCTCAGCCACCACCTCCCTCTGACCAGCATAGTCGTTGAGTTCATTCAGTATGGAGTAAAATGAGAGACATGTTGTGAACCTGCACAACAGAAACAAATTAAAAGTATTACAAACACCACACACGCCATGCTTCCTCTCTGGTCTGCTGCCACACACTTGGTGTCGATTTCAGGGTCCACGGAAGACAAGAAGCTGATTTAATCACTAATATCTAAAATGGAATTAATGTAGCAATTCTAGCTTTTGCAACAAATGTGTAAAGGGCTGCTCTTCCCTTTGTTTCTCGGTAAGATGTGATTTTGTATCAAAAATGTGGCACTAGAATTTAACCCCCTACAAACCATTTCAGTGGATGAGACAAACTACATACATACAAAATTCTCAATCAAAATATTGAAACCAAGAATGATAATCAAATCAAGTAGAAAGACAAGCAAAAGAACAAATCCACCAACTCTACTCACCGCGGCTCCTCATCTTTAGGACGTTTTGGACAGTATTTCTTCACCAAGTTCCTGACAGAAAAGAGACATGACCGCACACGGATGTTAAAGATAGTATCTGATATCTTAGGCCTGTTAGCGAGACAAGTAAGCAAACAAGAGTGGATCAATATATTAAAGACAAATCAAGGATTTAAACATCAATGTGTTCCTGTCCATTGCCTCAGGCACTAACAATATCAACCACAGTAAAGCAGCGAGGTATTGATTTATCTGCAGAGCAGGTGTGTGTGAAGGTGTGTGTGAGAGGGAGTCAAACAGAAGTTTGTTTGTTTTCTTTTTGCCTGGTTTATTGATTGAAAGTGATCTTGCACAAGGAATAACGCTGAGCAATATAGGAGCGACAGCAGTACTTTGTAAAGCCCTCTGGCAGATATCACAGCTTGCAAACACTTTCTGTAGCCCACTGAGATTCTTTCACCCACTCATCCTTAATGAATCATTACAAGACTTCAGGTATTTTTACAAGGACCTTTCCAAAGGCTTTAGTGCATGTTTCCTGAAGTAGTTCATGGTGGATTTCGAGGTCTGCTTTGGATCACTGTGCTGTTGTAGAAGCTAGCCTCTTTCCAGTTTTGCTTTGACTTGACAGGCTCACATTTGCATCCAGAATTTGCTGATGTTTAGTATAATACATTCTTCCCTCTAACCCTGCAATGTTTCCTGTGCCGCTGACTGCCACACAACCACAAAGCAAGGGTGCATTAATATTTGAGAATTATCTGTCTGTCGAAGAGATTTCTGCTTCAGAAACAAAACATGCAATTTGCCCAGGGTTAGCCAGACTTTCACAAACAAATGTATGTGCCCATTAATACTCTCACCCTCCTACTAAATGGAAAGAATCAGTGGAAATGAAACAGTAAAGTCAGTTTCTGGCACTTTGTGAAAGACTAACTATGACTGGTCAGCCATGACAATAATTTCTCTCTCTTCTTCTCACAGATATTCTAAAAGACCCAGTAGAACACTGTACCAAACATTACAAGAATATTAATAAATGTAAATAATAAATACAAATCAGAAGCAAACATCTTACTCATGACATTCTTTGTATCAAAGGATCTGCCAGTGTTTGAAGGGACAATGACAAAGAGACAAAAACATAGTAGCAGTGCGTCTCCTCAAACCCTCGCTGTATGCGTTAGTATGCCCATGTGTATTTGATGTTATCTGCGTGCACATGTACGAGTACCGTAGCTGCTTGGCGTAGTTTTGCTCTATGTCCAGCCTCTCCTTGACAAACTTTGCATAGCGCTCCAGAAAGTCAATCCCCCACTGAGTGTGTTTGTCCAGATTATCAAACTGGTCCTGGAAGAGAAGAGGGAAGGAAACAAGCGGACAAGACAGAAAAGTACTTTTTAAGGTCTTTCAATCAGAAAACTAAACATAACATATTTATCCAGACTGAAAACAGCATTTGAAAAGATAAAGCAGACAATAATAAACAATAAAACAGAGGTGGAGGTGCTGTATGTTAGCAGATTCAACACGTAGGACTTCAGGGTTACATGATTCAGCAGTCTGCCTGACTGAATCCATTCATCCATTATCTATACCACTTATTCCTGAATAGGATCTTGGGGGGGACAATTTTCATCTTATAGTGTCAACTGAAAATTCCACTGGTTTCCTGTGTGTTTGACTGACTCTATGCTGCACTTTAACTACTAGATTTCCATTTCAGACCTTTTATTTGTCCTTATATTTAAGTATTTTATCTCATTTTAGCAATGTTTGATCTTCACTGTGTCTTAACTAGTTCTATTCAGTTACCGTTTTTCTTTGCCTCCGTAAAACACTTGCCAAAACATTGCCTCTGTGTATGAAAGGTGCTATATAAATAATGTTTCCTTGCCTTTATTAACTCAGGGTAGGTTTAGCACACAAATGCTCTTTTTCAGCAACAATGTACTCCACACTCCCATTCGTACCTGGAACCTGACCAAGGCAAACATGGTCTTATCCATCACCTACTGTAACAGTGGCAGGTTTTTTTTAAATGCTTTGTTTAAGGGCAACACAATGGTGGCAATAAAGGAGGGGCAGGTGCTGCTCGGTTTCATCAGCCACATGACAGCTTTCCAGTTTCAAGCTCATATGCTGAGCTTTAGGCCACTGCTGCCCACTAAGAGGCAACAAAACTACATCAGGAACTGACATAGAAAACACAGAGTTTTTAAGTGAATTCTCAGACTCTGTCTGATTTAGTGCTTAGTACAGATAAAATAATCATAGTAGGCGACTTTAATATTCATGTAGATGCCGACAATGACAGCCTCAACAATGCATTCTGTTCATTATTAGACTCAGTTGGCTTCTCTCAAACTGTAAATAAACCCACTCACTGTTTTAATCACACTCTTGATCTTGTTCTGACATATGGCATCGAAACTGAACACTTAAAAGTTTTCCCCCATAACCCTCTTCTGTCTGACCATTTTCTAATAACTTTTGAATTTACATTAATGGATTATACTCTATGTGGGAAACAATTCCACTACAGCAGATGTCTATCTGACAATGCTGTTACCAAGTTTAAGGAAATAATTCCATCTTTATCTACTTCAGTGCCGTTTGCCAACACAGTGGAAGGAGGCCACCTTAACTTTACTCCCACACAAATCGATAATCTTGTTGATAGTACTGCAGCCTTCCTGCGTAATACACTTGATACCATTGCCCCTCTGAAAAAGAAGGCAGTGAAACAGAGGAGACTAGCCCCGTGGTACAGCTCGCAGGTCCACTCCCTAAAGCAGGCATCACGAAAAATGGAAAGGAGGTGGCGCTCCACTAAGTCAGAAGAGTTTTTCATAGCCTGGAAAAATAGTTTAATAACATATAAGAAAACCCTTCGTAGTGCCAGAACCGCATTTTATTCATCACTGATTGAGGAAAATAAGAACAACCCCAGGTTTCTTTTCAGCACTGTAGCCAGGCTGACAAAGAGCCACAGTGCTGTTGAGCTTAACATTCCCTTAGATCTCAGCAGCAATGACTTCATGAGCTTCTTTACAAATAAAATCACAACTATTAGAGAAAAAATGGGTCGAACCACTCCCACAGCTCTCGCAGATGTGCCATCTACTACAATGGCTTTAGAAACATCTGTAAGACCTCATTTATACTTGGACTACTTCTCCCCTATAGATCCCTCTGAGTTGACCTCAACAATTGCTTCATCTAAATCATCAACATGTCTCCTGGACCCCATCCCGACCAGGCTGCTCAAAGACGTCTTTCCCCTAATCAACACATCCATACTAGATCTGATTAACCTCTCTCTATTAACAGGTTATGTTCCACAGGCTTTTAAACTTGCAGTAATTAAACCTCTACTCAAAAAGCCTACTCTTGACCCAGGTGTCCTAGCTAATTATAGACCAATATCCAATCTCCCATTTATTTCCAAAATCCTTGAAAAAAGCTGTTGCAAAGCAGTTATGTGACCACTTGCACAAGAATGATTTGTTTGAGGATTTTCAGTCAGGATTCATGTTAATGACGAATGTTCCACACAAACTGAAGTTAGTCACGGCGTTCCACAGGGCTCTGTGTTAGGTCTTTTCTCTTCAACTTTATAAATGCTCCCTTTAGGCAATATTATCAGGAAGCACAACATAAATGTCCATTGCTATGCAGATGATACTCAGTTATATTTATCTATGAAGCCAAATGAATCAGGTCAGCTGGTCAAAACTTCAAACATGTCTTAAAGACAAAGGCCTGGATGACCTGCAACTTCTTACTTCTAAACTCTGACAAAACTGAAGTTATTGTGCTTGGGCCTGAAAACCTTAGAAATCTGCTGTCTAATCATATAGTTACTTTAGATGACATAGCTCTTGCCT
>NW_018128324.1:139565-155293 GCF_001952655.1 Monopterus albus
ATCCACTCACCCCAACCGGTCAAGGCAGAAGGCCGCCCACCAAGAGCCGGGATCTGTCGGCGGGTTCTTCTGTTAAAGGGAGTTTTTCCTCCCCACTGTCACCAAGTGCTTGCTCAAGGGGGATTTGTTGGGTTTTCCCTATGTAATAATATTGATAACAATAAGGTCTAGACCTTACTTTGTAAAGTGTCCTGAGATGACTTTTGGCGCTATACAAATAAAATTTGATTTGATTTGATTTGACAGAAAATAAACTTCAGTCCACCAAGATCAGGTCCTTATGGGCTTTCTCAGCTTTTATTTACAGGATGAAAACCACAAAATGATCTCAATCTAAGTCACAATGTGATTCGTACATTATGGACACATTAGTGGCTGGAGATAAGCCAGTAACCAAATCTTGCTCACACTGAAACCCTGATATCAAATGTGCAGCCCTGGCTGTCAGTCTGTATACCTCTCTCTGTGTTTCCATGTTAGTGTCAACACAAAGTGAGACCTGGACTGGAGCAAATAGGGGTCGCCAAGGGAAATGCAAGATGCTGAGAACAGCTGACCTCCTTGTTTGTTCAGTTATCGTTTTCATCAAATACAAAGACAAAAGTGAGGCTTTCAAATAGCACTGAGCAATTATGGCAAAAACATTTCAGCAATAAATGTAAACATAGCAAAGTCCAACTGTTATTCTCAAGCCTGAGGATGAGGGTTTGGTCACCCCTACTGATCTTTTTTACAACTGACTGGCGCCACCACTGTCCATGAAGCAGAATACAAGTGTTTTTATATAAGCTTGTAACATATTTCTGCTGTGATCTGAGGGAGAAAATCTGCCTAATTTGAAAAGAGAAAACAAGAGCGCCTGCAGACCAAAGGCAGCCATCAGCTGAAGAACATACTGACCAAATGAAACCACAGAGAGAAACAAAAGGACCTCAGCATGTTAAAACTAAACAGTGACAGGGTGAAACTTGGACTGGCAGAGTAAACAGCCTCCATTCATTTTGACAAGGCCTAATGCCAGTTTTCATCAACGGGAAAGACATTTTATAAGCTCTCAGTGGTGCAGATGATTAACAAGTGTCAAGTTGCCAATTTGCTGCATATTTTGTAGCTCAAACACAAACATTTAGTCCAAAGAGATGTAGCCAAGATGTGAAACAGGAAAACCGATAAGCAGAAACATCACAAGAGCTGATTTTTGTTCTGTTATTATTATCTGCCTCCTGCCAGTCTAGCTGCCTCTGGCAAATGCCTACCAGCCTGTCATTCATGAGCCCGGTTAGCATATGCACCTGTCCACCTCACTTTAGACAGCATGCCTACATCACACTGTGAGACGGACAGTGCCTATAAATAAGTAATAAAGCATGAGCTCATCCTGTAGTTTGTGGCAAGTGAAGCGCAGACAGGCTCACTGGGAGATGACCACATCTTTGGGCTCCTGGTCACTCAGTTCACAGGGATGAGGAGAAGGACAGTTAAAGCATAGCTGGCTGGATCTGATCTGCACTCAGTGACCCGCGCTGCTGCAGCACCTGCACTGTAACCAACACTTTCTGTTCAGAGGCAATTATCTTATTTTAGCTTGTATTCAGGTCTCCCATTCCAGTATATCATAACCAAGACAGCAGTTGCTACTCATACCATAACCGCCCCATTATATTCCTATATAATCACCCTGGGTTAAGCAGACAAGTATGCCTACAAACTATTACAATTTGATTACCGCTTCAACAAAATGTGTACTTTGGATCCCAAATGTATTTTAAGCACAAACAGTCCAAGTACAAATACATTTGCAGTTTCAATTTTTGCAGTTAATAAACAAGGTTACTAATAATTAAATAATACATTAATTCATTAAACAAAGTTTAACACCCGGACACAAGGTTTAAGACCTAGGCTTTGTCCACCCCAGATTCCAAAAAGTTAAACATAAAAAGTACCAAGTTAATCATTTGGTTCACTTAGTTATTCATTGATCAAACCACACTTAAATGTGTGTTTAGTAGAAGAAAACACTTGCACTAATAATAAACGAATGTACTAAATGAATGACAATAAAACTCTGAAAACAACCCTGTGTATGTGGTAATAATTACAGCAATCACACTGGTCCTCATGTAATTTCAATCGTGTCCACAACAATGTCTTTTTGTTTTAAAGTGGGTCCTTCACCTAAATTTTACCTTATTTCAGGGTGATATTTGGCTTTTGTGTAAAAAAGGAGGAAGGCAAAAACGTTTTTGCCAATCTGATAAACAGGAACATCAGCTAAATCGGAACATAAAGGCCTACTTGGGAACCAGTATGACCCTGTCTGCTCATCAAAGGGGCTTGTTGTAGTATAATCAACGAGAAGGTACCAGTGTCTTCTTTCGGCTAGTCCGCCCTGCTGTAACAGAGTTTCTATAAAGAATAGTATAACCTCATCAATATAACCTCACATAAATCAAGAAGGATTTGGAGGCCGAGCCATGGTTTACTCCTGCCCTTAGACACACTTATATTCATAAAATTGAGGATATGCGTACCCTGGCATGTTCTACATATGTGCACTAGAAAACATGATGGCAACCTCCTCACAGCAAGAAGAGAAGCTTTGCTGTATTTAGCTGAACAACAAAAAAGGATGCATGAAACCACTTAACAAGGACTGAACATCAGTACATAAACGAGCATCTAGTTTACTCCTTTGGGAAGATGAGAAAAGTTCCATCCCACATGCAGAAAGCATGAACTGGCCTTAAGAAATAGCTATATTGCATTAACAAAGGTCCTCAATTCAAAATTTTCAGAGTAAAATCGATTTCGCTGCAAAGTCTAAAATCCTATCTGGAATGATGAGTTAAATTACCAGGAACCACAAGGAAGATTTTAATACCAAAAATGTTTATATTTGGAAGCTATCTGAACTGTGAGTAAAGACCAAGTGCCAGGAGGCAAGCACACACTTTATTACCTGAGCATATTACACACACTTTGTCTTATTATTGCTGAGAGCATCTGGATTTGAATAGCCTTGGCTTTGTTGCTAAAAAGTTGTGTTGAAAAGTCTCCAATTGCCATCTATGGGCAAACAGACAGGAGCACTGCTGTGCTGCTGGCTTTATCCCCTCACCTCTCCAAAGGCAGGAGGAACAGCCAGTGCCTTCAGTCCTCTAGTGGAAGTTCCAGCCTTAATATTACTGTGTTTTGATCACAGAGAGCCTTCTATCCCATTAGCCTAATTCTGTGTTAAAGGGTTGATTAATGCTAAATTACATACATGTTATTGTCCTATCAAGAGTTCAAAGCCTCAACTGAAATGATGATCACCTTAACTGAACAGAAAATTACTCTGTAAAAAGTTTCATAATCATTTATTAATAAAATATGCTTTCTCAAGAGCAAGGATTAGCTACTTTTCTATGTACTCACACACCTTTATCATCATTTGTTCTGCCCTGCAGTATTTTCAGGTTTTTCCTTTCTACTGCTTGCTTGACTATGGCCCCACACACACGCGCACCAACCTGGCTATCCACACAAACTACAGAGGAATTGTGTGATTTCCCATTGTTCGAATCACAGCTAATTTCAGCAGATCAAATGGAACCAGAGAGAATCTTATGGACCATAACTGTTATGGGTGGGAGTGCACCAACAGAGCAAAACAGACCCCAGTGAGGCATTTCAGCCATTGTCAGATCTGTGTGTTTGTTTACATCACTTCAAATGGCTCAGTTGAGGTAAATAAATAAGCTTTTCTTCATCTTATTCAATAGCTGGAGTGGTTGCTTCCTAGAAAATTACCTCAGAGAGACTGAGGCCTCGCTAACGGCTGTGCAGTTACTACAGAGGAAAGCTAAAAATCAGTTTCTCATCACAGTCACACATAGTTTGTATACACTGTACCAGCACTGACAACTTATTATTATAGCCTTACAGTAATCTCTCTCAGCAGACTCTCCAAAGTGTGCTTTCAGTTTCTTCAGTGGGTGGACCAATCACACGCACTTTGTCCAGTCACTGGTCCAAGAGGCAATTTAACAGGAACCTGTGTTTACTGTGCGTCTGCAAACACAGCTCAGGAGAAAACATCAAAACACTTTCCTAAAACCCAAAAGAAATGCAGAAGGAAGAAACACTGCAACTGCTTATAAATACTTTAAACACAGACGCTAACTGTCAAGTGGAAGGTTGTAACAGAAGTTGGCTGAAAATGACGGTGATGGTCAGCTCCAGCTCGGCATGGTTTTCCTCTTTGTAAGTGGACTGAAACATGCTAACAACAGAAACAGAGGTCCATGCTCTGGTGACTACAAATGTATGCCGCTTTGTCTACAGTTGAAAACCGTCAATTCAAACTCTGCAATTGATTATTTTTCTTAAAAGTTCTTTAGTCAAGCAAAAATGGCAATGATCTTCTAGTTTCAGCTTCCTAAATGTGCGGATCTGCTACTTTTCTTTGACTTTTTAAATCACTGAAAACTAAACATCTTGGGTTTTAGTCTGTTGATTGGGCAAAAGACACTAGGAGGTGTCTGAATCAGACACAGATTAGTCAAACATTAAGCCAACTCTGCCACAGCAGGACTCTGCTCCACTAACCACTACAGTGGGTCCATTATCTCTGCAAGAGTCATTCAGCAAATTTTGCCCGATGACAAAATGTTTGACACTATTGTACTTGAAAATAACTTTTTGTTTGACAATTCTGTGGTGTTGTTCCACAGTCCATAAAGCCATACATACATTTCAGGAGGAGCCAAGGACAAATAGGCATGAAGGTGCAGTGTTCTCCATCTTTACATTATTATCATAAATCAGTGACAGTTGCATGTAACAAGTAAGAAGTTGTTCAAAGCAAGAAGTTGTCTGCTGAATGGGAAGCATGACAACTGGCTAGCAAGAGCAGAAAAGTAGAGATGGGAGAGTAGAGAGAGAGAGTCTTACAGAAATACAGTGTGCATGTGTCATGTGCTGATAATAAACATGAATAGCAGTCCATCATCTGACTTCCGTTACCACAATAAACACTTTTTGTACAGCCAGCTGTATACACCGTCTTTCTTTCATACAAACAGAGCAGTAAAAGACTCCAAATATTTAGCTTAAAAAGACAAGAATGAGCATTATTTTGCTTCCACTACAGTCCATCGTTTCTTCTTTACTAAAGCTCTAAGGTCTTATTACATGTGGCATATTTCTGGTTTATTATCTCTTTATCGCACTTACATAAAAACACAAAACTGAAGCTGAAAAAGAAGATCATGTAAACGTGCACCTGCATGAAATTCCACAGCATTAGGCATTGTGTAGCTTTGCACACTAGACCTCACAAGAATCGTCTCTTCATACTCACTCCAATAAAAATTTACTGAGCAGAACAGACACCACCTGCAATGAGGCAACATTTAACCATACCAAAGACATTATGGCCTGCAGTCAAGGTAATTATGCACAAAGATCATGTTAAGTCTTTAAGCATTTGCAGCACAAATAAGTGGTGAGGCAATCCACCAATTCCCAAAACCGAGGGTTAGCCTGCAGGCCATTGCTGCTATACAGTATTTAATGCCCATCTGTGGGAATACACACGCATACCAGAGCACTCCTGTGTGTGGCTAACTAGTCAGGCTGCCCATACACACCCTGACAGACTGGTTCGACAGGAGAGACAGACGGAGAGAAACAGAGATAGATGATTCAATAAGCTATTAATGTAATCCAAATATGATCATGTCTTAGCGAGAACACGACAACCCATTTTCAACACATAACCGTGTTACCAACACACGCTCGTTCCACAACCATTTTAGCATTTCTTATGCATGTTGATGTGATGCTGCTGGGGAGAAGTCACATTAATTCTTCAGAGGAGACACATTGTTGATATCTCTGATTTACAGAAGACCACCATACTGGTCCTGATACCATCTGGCTGACTAGTTTGTAGTGGAAACATGTTAATGATCAACTCAAACCGCTTACTTCAGCAGTTCAACCGCCTCTCTCACTCTCCTTATGTTGCAAGAAAAAAAAAAAGTTCTCCAAGAGCCTCAAACCAAGCCAACAAAACCACAGACTCACATACAAATGTACCTGTCATTGTTCAAAGATCAAAATCAAACAAAACATGATCCAGACAGTCGATGCTGTCCTCCAACTCTCAGCAGCATGTCTGACATCTGAGAGCTGCGGCTGCAAGTCCTCTCAAGTGTTACCCAGACATGAGCTGAAAAATACTGTGTTGTTCATGGTTGCACAACAAAACTGAACACCAATCACAAAAATATGAGTGTGTTATATAACAACAAACAGGATTGTCTCAAGAGCACAAAGAGTTAATGTACAGATGCCTGAATGAAATGTGCAACTAATTCTGAGTCAATGACATCCAACTAAACTAGAACTGGCAATCTCTGTGTTACCTCTTATCCTATGGATGCCTTGTGTACAAAGACTGCAGGTACTGTAATATGTTTTAAATGACTCCAGTACACTTGTTCTGGGCTTTATTGGTAAACGTCAGACATTAACTTTGATCCGACTCCATTCGCTTGTCTCTTGACTTCAACCCTCCTTGTCTTGACCTTCGCTCGGGCTGTTTTGTGGGGTCAACCCATTCATGCTGAAGGTCGCCCAGCGGATTTCCTCGATCAAAATCTTACCCTAACAGGGTGCAACAGAGGAAACCCTGTTCTTAAGGACAGAACTATTTTCAGGCTCTCAGAGCCATTTCTGGGTGACATCAACAGCCAGTCTCATGGCAGCTCACACACAAGCACAAAGGTTATGCAGTTACAGCAACAGTATTCATGTCCACATTACCTCCCATCAACTATTACACAAATTTCTAAATCAGCAGCTTAAACAGTCTGAGGCTTTACGTTTACTAAACACCAGGTGTAGTCAGGTGCTGACATGTCGAGGCCGGTGATGGCTGTTTTAGCTCAGAGCGCCTACACATCAACAGTACAACACAATCGACCAGCAGCATATTTTACCTGAAGCATTTTGTTATCCATTTTAGTGCTGCTCGAATGGGAGAAGTTAACACCGCCTAACAAATCTTTCAGGAGTTTAGTGTCTCACTCCTTTCTGATGCTTTGAGTTAGCACATTTTTGAGTTAGCACTTTGCTGCTGTTGCTGCTCTAGAAACAATAATGTTGTCATATTAAAATATATTTAAATTCTAATCATATAATGAAAATGATTCATTGAAGTATTGATAAAATACCAGATAAATAACAAAAAAAAAAAAAATCAAAGAGTAGCAGTATTGATAAAATCCTGACACCACCCATACCTAGTAATAACAAATTTGAGAAGATTTAGGTCAGGTTAGGTAGAATTTTACTGAATGAGTTCAGTGCTGAGACGCTTATCCAAATCCTTACAGTCAAACTCTTTTGGGAATACGACACGTGAAGACACAGTGACTTTGACATTTGACCCCCACAGCTGAATCATCCTTGAGTCCATGCGAACACTTGTGCCAAATTTGAAGAAACTCCCTCAAGATGTTCCTGGGATATCTCGCTCATGAGAATGAGCTGGACAACATAAAAATGTAACACCTCAGGCCAAATGCAAGAACAGATGTTGGACCTGAGCACATGCAGGGTTAGAATCCCAAAAGTAAGTGGCTATCACAGTCCAACCACTGTTGCATGTGTTACTGTCTAGGCTGGGTGGCTACACAAAGACATGCACCCATGTACACATACATGGACAGCTAATTTCAGTACAATCAGTTTCAGTGGTTGCCCACACTATTTACCACAGTGTTTCCTGTGTGTGTGTGTCCAATATGAAAGAACAGGATGCAGTGATTAGTTTTGAATCCACTGCGGTGTGTCATTAGACCATATGTGCATGCCTGTGTGCACACACACAAACAGCTCATTCATTTCTGAAAGAAGCCACGGGATCCCTGATTTATCTCACCACCAACTCGAGTGCGATAATCACAGCCAGAGTTCAGTGTGATGCTTCCAGCTCTCTGTGTGTGTGTGTGTGTGTGTTGCCTGTGACAGCTTCCTCATAGTGTTCATGCTGGTTAGTGTGGTTACTCCAGGATATGACACTTGGTTTGGGTGCTGACAGATGCCTTTTTTTAGACAACAAATATGTCCTAAATGAATTTATCTGCTTCTGTTCTGACTCAACTTATGACTAGCTAAGCAAAAGCAGGTGTTTGATAAAACTATTCATGGAAACAGGCCCAATTTCATTTATATATGCAAAATGACTGGGTATAGAGTCAGCAAACAACATTAAACGTGTCAGTTAATGAGATTTAAAGGAGCTCAGGCAAACTTTTCCAGATGAGCTGTATCTAGTCTTCATGCTAAACTGAACTAACCAGTCGCTGGCAACAGTTTGATATTTAAGAGATGTATATAACTGGCAGAATCAATATTCTCACCTGACTCAACACAAAAGCCAATAGTGCATTTGCCATACTCCGTTTTCACACTGTACAAGTTTTAAATCTTTGTGTGGGTCTCAAATGAACCCCTGCAAGATTGTCCCCAGTTAGCATTGCCAAGAGAGCATTTACTACAATGTTCCCTTAAATCCAGTGGAAACTCCCTTAAAATGCCTTCATTAACTCAAGCCTGCCTGTATTCAGTGAAAACATCTCCCCAGAGACATCTTTACTATGGTATGAATAAGCATGTAAACTGAGAGACATGGCTTTTTACATCCTGCCTAACTGCCTTCATCATGTGACGTGGTGACAGAGACTCTGCAGTCTGCATGTTCCCATTTGTATTTAAAATACATAAACATTTCTATTTTAAATACAGAGAACAATACACAGTGAGTGTACTTCTCTCTGACTGGGTGTCATGATTAACCATTAACTCCATTTCTTATTAGACTAAAACTTGGGTGCTGCATAACTTCTAGTGACTAATTTTACACAGTATTCAAGTCAGGACTGCATGAAACCAGGTCAAATGGGCCACAGCTCCATTCATGGGGGCATAACAATACTGTGACAACTGTACCAAGTCAGTACTACAAAATAACATTTAAAAAGGTGAGAAAAGAGTAATGTGGACATATTAGACATTATCTAGTCTTGTTTCCACTTACACAAACAATGAAGGTGATAATGAGGGCACATCCCTTTGTTTCACCATGGAGGCTGCCTGGAGGAGCCTTGAGGAAAGATACAAGACACCAGCCTTCTTGGAAGTCGTTTACAGATGAGTGTGCTCCTTTATCATAACAGATGGTGACTGGACAATTTAGACGAAGGATCAGAGGAAAGGACATCTCATGTTTGACACATTTCTTCAATTCCTCTCTTCTCAAATTTTTTCCTTGCATCTTAGGTGAACAGGAACAAGACAGCACTTGCCACTAGTGTTACTGTGGTCTCTTGCATTCCTACCTACCTGTTAATAACTACTGGAATTTAACTAGCAGTTATATCAGCTACTGCTGCTCTTACCTTGCATTTATTCATCCATGTTTAAGTGTTTCTGTTGCATCCTATGTGTAAACACCAAGAGTTTAAATGAACAGTGGAGAGTCTAGACTAGATCAACACAATGCGGTGTTTGTTAAAGAGTTCCATGGGACACAACAGTGAGTCACAAAGTGGGTTTAAATTGATTCACAAATGACTGTATAAATGGGAATCCTGTTTGAGACCACTGTTACCATCTCACTGGGTTTCAGCCTTCAAGTCTCTGGAATTTATATGTGACTCATTCAAACGCTGAGAAAAACAAAGATTTAGAAAGAAAATAAATTCTTTACCCTTTCATTTCTTTACAAAGATACACATCTTTCCTCTCTGTACCAACTACCTACTACATACTGTATCATAGTCTGGGGTACTGGCGGTAACCAGGGGGATACACACTGTGGACTTCATGAGTAGGTTACCAAGGTAACCAGCAACTCGCCATGCTGCAGCTTGTGAGTGTATGTGCAAATGAGCAGCATGGAGCTGAAGGTGACACAGAGCAGTTTTACTGTGCTCTGAGACTTCAACTGTGAAATAAACAGCCTGGGAAAACTTCTGTTGCTAGAATTTACATTTCCTCGTTTGCAAACAGGCTGTATGTCAAACACAGAGGGAGAAAAACAGACAACAAGTGAGAGGAGAGGTGGTGGGGTTGCCCCAGTTACCCTTGTCCCATATATACACAGACAATTTTGAATGCACATAATGTCTTTGTTTATGGTATGTGCATTGTGTTAAATTCCTGTCCTAAGCCCATACACACCCTTGTCGACCACAACAACAGAAAAATGTAGGACAAACTGATTTGCCTGACTGATAAGGCAGTGTAGTAAAATTGCTTTCCTACTGCTTGAACACAATGCCAATTGCTACATCAACACAAGGGGGTGGAAACCTAAAACCTTGGGATGGGTCCAGGAAGTCCACAGTGAAAAGACAAATAGTTGTAAAGCTTTTTAACCTCGAGTTCACAACCTCATGTGGACTTAGTCGACATCCAGCCGTGGTCAAAGGAGATGTCAGACTTGTGGTTTCCTCCAAGTTCACTATTCTTTGAAACAAGTAGTTTTTGTTGGTCATCTACGAAAATAATTAACAGCTGTGATAAACTCATCTTTAAGCCATTTATCAAGAAACTGTTCCAAAAATTTGCTCATTCCAGCTTTCCAAATGTTACTGTTCTGTCCAATAAAAATTAATAATTGAATCTGTCAGTTTTGGTCTGTTGATCAAACTAAATAAAAGGTGTGAAGACTCACCGGGAAATTGTGATGGCAATTTATCATAATGTTTTTATTCTTTAAATTGGTTTATACTTTATCAAAACGACTATTTCCAAGAAAAAAAGAGGTTCATTTGGAGCTCACATAATACTTTTGAAAATATCCCACACTCTACACTCTCTTAACTGCTGGGATCTGAAATCACGTCAAACAGCAGCTCCACATCACCAAGGTCTATTTGAAGCACTATGACAAACAATTTGAAAAGCTTTTCCATTGTATCTCAGCCTGTGAAAACCCCATACAAAAAAAGTGTGTGTTCTGGAGAATTCAGCCAACAACCTGAGGGAGAAGAGGCAGGGCTGGCTGAAGGGGACAAAGGAGGAGGAGATGATGATGAGTGCTGGCCCAAGGGCGGAAAGGAAGGGAGAGGTGCAACTATCGACTCTACCAGTGGAATAAGAACAGTTAATGGCTTATCATTGCACAACAAACGCACACCCACCGCTCATTTCTCACATTAACACCCCCCCCAAAACAGGGAACAAAAAGGTGCTCGAGTCATTCGTGTCTGATTTATTCCCCATGCTCTAACACTGGTATCTAAGGGAAGTAATGGTTATGTGGAGTCAGAATGAAATCTCTAAACATGGAAGTGAGCTAACGGTCACAGGCCTGTCTGCAAGTCAACAGGTATATTATGTTCGAGCTTGTATGCCACCAAGTAATTTGGTACGGTGTCCGTCCACAAAGCAAAAGTGAGCAGGTTTAACAAGCTGCTGCTGTGTTTAGTACACAACAACCAAAGGGCATCAGCTGGAGGACATCTCGCTTCCAAATGCTGGCTCACCACATTGTCCACAGTCATGACAAAAAGCATCCATCTCCCTGCCGTTTCACTCAATAGGACTTGCCCATGACAAAAATAATTACCTCGAGTGTTACAGAAGGAACATAATGTACATCTGTTCTCTGCTAAGTCATGTGGAACTACAACTAATTAATATTTTCACTAAGACCAACAGCAAACAGCCAAAAGTCAAATGCTGGAATTAGTTACAGTTTGCTTAAACATTAACCTACTATATCAAACTAATCAGCTCTGAAGTCATGTCTACATTAACCGCATGGCATTAGTTAAAATGCTTAAGGCCCTACTGACATAATGCAGACAGTGTTGTATTTTTCCCAAATCTGGGAATATATGCGTTTAATTTTATTAACATGTGAAGATTAAAACTGATAATACACAACAACCCAGGTAAATTAGGGCTAGTAGCTGACTTCTCCCAGGAAGCAGCTTATTTCACACACATTTTCTTCTTGGAAAACATTGTGAGCTGTGCTGTTTGTAAAAGTACCCCAGTAAAAACAGTAAACCCACTGTCGGGTGTGTATAGATATAAAATATGGTGAAATGAGGTTTAAACTTTACTCATTCACAAAATGAGTATTTTGCCTTAAAAACTAGTAAAAACCTAAATAAAATTTGCTTTAGCTAAAGCAGCTAAATTAATTTTATTCAATTCAAACAAGAACATAGCTTCTATGTACAGTAAGGTTGTGGTTAAAATACTACGTCACTGTATGCAGACTGGTAACAAATTAAAGAACAACCTGAATAAATGAGCAGCCTTCTCCAGGATGACAAACCTACTGAGCCACTATTAATGGAAAACTAACCACACGGGTCTGGTTTTAGCCAATTCAGTGAATGCAATATTTGAAAAACAAGGTACATTATCACGTTCATGACCATTCACTGACTAGCAACACCATGAACAATGGCCCTGTATACCCAGAGGGTATTAAAGGGTATTACAGGGATACACTGATACTGTACACAGTACAAACAGCCCTGCTACGTCACAGTTGACAATTTTATATCATGGTAGGATTTGTGCTCCTGTTCTGTATCACATGCACACTACACATTCAAAATCACAACTGCTAACAAAAGGGAATGTCACCAGCGTGAAGCCTACACTACTATCTGTGACCATGTGGCACAAGCAGGCCTGAGACAGACAGCAGCCAACCACCCAGCAGGGCTTTAGTGTAATGACTGGTTTGGAGATCCAGGGAAAATTCAGCAGAAAAAAATTCCCCGAATCCTCCGATTTTCCACATGTTCTTAAGTCTACATTTTTATCCGCTGGCTAATAAACTGACTAACAAACATTTGACAGACAGAGTGACTCCTGGATGACAGCACAACACTGAGTGCAGCTGCAGCTCTGACCAAAGCCCTGCACCTAGACCAGTCATGACTGAGAGGTCTGGTGCAGTTTCTGACTCTGGTGATTCACTTTTTACTTCCAGGAAACAATTATAAATAAGCGACTTTATGAGAAAACACAATGAATCAAAGGTTTTTACCAAGTCAAATGTCTGAAAACAGGCCAGACTGCAGTAACTCTCTGTCTCTCTCTAGAAGACAAACCACTACTGTGACCAGATTCTTTTCAGTCCCGTGACACCAATGGACAAGAGACCCTGCAGACAAAAAACTGAGACCATGTAGTATAATAACCCCAGTTATACAGACACCATGTTCACCCTTTCAACAACAAAGAACAGCAGTATCACACCTGAGGAAGGTCAAAAAACCAGGTCAGATAACATGTACTGACCCATTTAAACACACAGACAACAGGTTCATCCAGGGTCACTATGAAAGGCATGCAGGTGTGATGGCGCCTGAATCCAAGAGGAGCCTGACTGCCAAACAGCTGGCTGGGTGGATACAGCTGTGATCACATCCAGAGGGAGGACAGGGAGAGAAGCGCTGGGAGGATGAGAGGAAGGAAGAGGCGAGGAGCAGTGGGGGCAGATTCTGAGAAAAAAAAAAAAAAACAGCACTCGAAAGGAAGAAGCCAGCAGATCTGTGCTTTTGTGTATCTGCACAACTTCCCCAGAATTAAATTAGTTTCAGAAGACTATGGATTTGTCACTGTATAACTCATTTTGTTAGTTAGTGGCCTCATTTCTCACTGACTTCCTTTGCTGTTGTAGATCAATTCTTAAGAATTTGTGTGTCTCACCATTAGACAGAAGCTAGGGCTGCAGCTAACAGTTATTTTCAATATCAATTCATATACTGAGTCCTCTCCTATTTAATCAGATAATGGTTTGTGCTCGCTTGATTATCAAAATACCATTCATTTTCTGTTGATCGACTAGTCCAATAATCAGTTGAAATAATATTAAAAATTACACCAGAGCTATAGTGTGTGCAGTTATTTCCAGAAACAAAATAATATAGTGATTACTAATTGAGAGTAATCAGTGTAATATCAGAGTTTTGCTATTGCCCCACAGGTCATTTCAGTCATTTTCAGTACTGTAGTACAGATTTTCAAGTTGAACATAGCTCAGCTAGGAATTGCATGCAGTACTGAAAGGAATGATAACATGTGGGACCAAGAGCTGCAACAGAGCTAAAATGAGGAAGGTGTCCCAGTCTATACATGCCCAAACAGAAAGAAAAAGGTCTAGGTGGGTGTTCAGACCAAACACAAAAGAGACAATACAAGGCTCTGTGCTGGCAAGAGCTTGTGGTTTCAAGTATCAGCATGACAATGAAAAAGTCCAGTTTGAGCAACAGATCCATGAGTTGGAAGGGTTAGACTCCAGAACACTGCATTACATCTTCATCAAATTCATAATGTCTGTGAGCCGTGTTTGTCTCTCACTCCATGTGCCTTTATCAACTCTCCTCCTCAAACACCATTATCCTCCCTCACTTTCTCCTCATGGCCTCTCGCGTCCTTCATTCTTTTCTCACACCCTTTTCCTTCCTCTTCATCTTCTTCCTAGTGGGTCAGCACAATTTTGTTAATTAAGAAAGACATCCGCCCTCACAAAGTACAGCAGCCTTCAGCTATCACTCTAACACACTCAAGGCCTGGAAAAACAGTCATGTCTTACTATAGTTGTGAAGACGCTCATTAGTCCCTTTCAGACATAGGCTCCTTGCCATTAATCCAACAGCATCTAAACACGTCAGCCTCACATCTGGATGAGCACACTAGTCGCTTTTCCATAAAAGTTACATGAGCAGTCTTATTGATTGGACCCAGTTACATTTATGCAGCACTTTCAACTAGGGGTGGGCGATATGACGATATTAAGGACTGGACGATACACTTTTTCAACAATATCGTAGTATCGTCATATGTGCACGTTCTATCCACTGTAGTTCTATTTATTCATTCTAGATCCCGCCCTCAACATGGCGCACCGCCATGTTAACAAGCTCGTATGAAATTAAACAACACCGTCAGTGACAATGGAGGAAAATGCGGAGGAGTTGGTGTCTAAAAAAAAAACTTGACATCAGTGATATGGAAGTGGTTCGGTTTTTCGCAGACACAGGACAAACCACAGTTATTTGCAAGTATTGCACAACTAACCTTTTTTCCCACCTCAAAAGAAAGCATCCGAAAGAATATGCCGACTGTCACGGTATGAAGGGACTGCACGCAAGTAGATCAGCAGGTACAACCAAGCAGCCAGAAGCAAGGCTTAAACAACCAACTCTAACGAAAGAAGCATTTGAGAAAGGAACTCCGTATGACAGAACGAGCAAGTGCTGGAAAGATGTAACTGACGCGGTGACATTTTACCTGGCCAAAGACATGATTCCCATAAAGACTGTGGAAAATGAGGGCTTTAGACAACTGCTCAAAGTCGTAGATCCACGTTACCAAATACCCAGCCGCAAATATTTTTCCTCCACCGCCATTCCACAGCTTTATTCCGAGTGCCGCAGCAGGATGCAACACACTGTTGAAAATGTAAAGTTTTTTGCTACAACGGCTGATTTGTGGTCTAGCCGTACGTCAGAGCCTTATTTAAGCCTGACAATACACTGGCTTCATGACTGGAAGCTGCGCAGCGCGTTTCTAGAGACAGCATATTTCCCGGATGATCACACTGGAGAACTCATAGCGCAAGACCTTAGAGACGCGCTTGAAGGTTGGGGACTGAAAGAAGAAAACATGACCTGCATGACGACAGATAGCGG